>NW_018128089.1:1361497-1379301 GCF_001952655.1 Monopterus albus | reverse complement strand
AGAAACAGCATCAACAGGAACTTTGTGGGCGACTACATTGGGACAGACAACCATCCTGAGGTCAGACAGTTCGTCGGCCGCAGAGAAAGGATCGACTTTGCAGATGTTGTGGTCAAATATGACAGAAGATTCAAGGTAAATATTACAGACCTTTAAACAGTTTGATTGATGGAAGGAAACAAAGGGGACAACCCTTTGTTTCCTTCCTTCTTTCTCTGTGCTCAAGTTAGGCTCTGTGCTGTATTCAAACGAGGTCTATCTTAGAAAGATAAAATCACCCTGCACTGACTTTACTTCAGATTACTCTGTTCTGACAGGTAAGTGACATAATCCAAGACCAGAGCTCATACTTTGTTGGTCACAGGTATAAACAGCATACAGCTTGATGTGGAAAATAACTCACATATTTTACCAAAATGCTGGTTTACCTCTTTAGATTTGCTCTCAGGGCTATAAGACTTACCTTGACAAGGAAAGTCTTTAAACCAGGTAAATTCAGGTTCCTGGTTCTGCTTAAGGGAAGAGTTCTGCTTCTCTGTGAATGTCACCTCAATCTTGGAAAATCCGGTTAACATACAGTAGCTGGTGAGTTCCTGGACTACAGCGCAGCTGCTGTTCAGCCGGAAACCTCTGTCTGTAGTTGCTGTTAACATGCTGTGATGGAAAGTCAGTCAGACTGACCTAAAGACACAAAACCATCACATTGGCCTGATCTCTCTGATTCTGTGTCCACAGACTGTGAAACGTGACCTCATCCTGACCCCAAAGTTCCTGTACTTGATTGGTCGAGAGAAGGTGAAGCAGGGTCCAGATAAGGGCCAGATCCAGGAGGTTCTCAAAAGGAAGATCGAGCTCAACAAGATCCAATCTGTTTCCCTGAGGTATACCAATAGAACCAGCTCCAAATTTAGTACCAGAACTACCACCTGGGCTAGAACTAGCACCACAAGTAGAACTATTACCAGAGCCACAGCCAGAAGTTTGACCAGGACAAAGTATTAAAACTAGCATTAAAACTATTACCAGAACCAGGGCCACAACTAGGACTACAAGAACTAGAGCCAGGGCAGGTACTAAAACTAGAATCAATGACGGGTCCAGGATCTGAAATAGAACTAGAATTACAGCTAGTTACACAACTGGAACTAGAACTTGAGTCAGAGTGAAAAGTCGAAGAAAGACAAATAAAAGAACCTCGATCAGAAGTAAAACCAAAACTAGGGGCAGAACCAGAACTGGAACCAAGACCAGAATTACAACTGGAACCAGACCTAAAAGTAGAACTACACCAACCATTGTCAGAACTAGAAGTACAATTAAAAACGGGACCAGAATTTGATCTATAACTACAGGTGTGACCCAAACTGTAACTAAGATACGACCAGGACCAAGTTCAATATCTGAAGTAGTACCAGAACAACAACTGGAATTAGAACTAGAAATAGAACTACATTTAGGTCCAGGGGCATAGTTAGAACAAGACCTAGTGATAGAACCACACCTAAAGCCATGGCAAAATTCTGAACAGAAAGCAGAGTTAGAAGCTAGTATCACTTGTACTACAATTAGAAGCCAAAAAACTTCAGCTAGATCTAGAAATAGAACCAGGGCCAGGCCTTAATGTTATTAATATTATAGTGGAAAAACCCACAAATCCCCCTTGAGCAGCACTTGGTGACAGCGGACAGGAAAAACTCCCTAGCAGCCTAGGCCTATAACAGCAAAGTTAAGGGAAGGCTCAGGCTCACCTGAGCCAGCCCCTAACTATAAGCTTTATCAAAAAGGAAAGTTTAATCTTAATCCCCGTGAGGAAGTTTTTTACCGATGCCAGCACTGTCAGTTGCTGCCTGGCCACCAGGGGCAACTAGGGGTTCAGTGTCTTGCGCAAGGACACTTCAACACAAGAACTGGCAATACAGAGAATCAAATCACCAACCTTCCAATGGGGAGATGACCGCTCTATTCCCTGAGGCCCAGCTGCCCCCCTGCCTTAAAGTCAGGAGACAGGGCCATGTACGGTATTGTGAGAGCCAACCTAAAAAGAGGTGTGTGGACCACTTCACGAATAACAACACAAGGCAGCTGTAACAAGTACAGCATATTACAAACTATAAAGGCACCACAAGCTCCAGCATCAATGCTTTGCTAGCAGAGTTTGAGATGAAGGCTCTGCTTTCACACAGATTTCTACCCGATACCATGACCCAAGTACATGCTGTGTAAAGCAGGTGTTCAAATTGATGAACCCAAGGAAGGCTGCTGGCATGGATGGAGGACCCGACAAGGTACTCTGGGCGTGTGCTTATCAACTTGCTGCTGTCTTCACAAACAGGCACACTCATAACAGTGGAGATGACACACCTGGCCAATAAAGCTGATTCTGATTCTGATCTTCAGTGTGTCTGGCACAGGCTGTTGTCCCACCCTGCCTTCAATCCGCCACTATCATCCCAGTTCCAAAAAAGCCTGCTGTAGATGGTCTAAGTGATTACAGAACCATCACACTTATTTGCATTGTTCTGAGGTTGCTTTGTGAGACTATTAAAACCCACCTTTGACCCCCATCAATTCCTATACAGGTCAAACAGGTCCACAGAGGATGCCATTACCATAGCGCTACACACAGCACTTGATCACCTGGAACACAGAGGGACCTATGTCCAGATGCTTTTCATTGATTATAGCTCAGTCTTTAATACCATTATACCAGACATACTGATCAGGAAACAGCTCCACCTGGGACTCCCTGCTCACATCTCATGGACATTCTCACAAACCTCCATCAGTCTGTTAAGCTCGGCCCCCACTTCTCCTCCACCTTTACACTCAACACTGGCTCCCCACAAGGCTGTGCTGAGCCCTCCACTCTATTCACTACACATACAAGTGCACAACAATCCATACCTCCGATTCTGTCATTAAATATGCGGATGACACCACAGTAGTTGGACTAATCTCAAGAGGGTATGAGTCCGCCTATTGAGGCCAACAACCTGATACTGAACACAAAAACCTTCTGAAAGAACTCAGACGTCAGGAAGTGCAGAGTGGGCCACCTCCCATCTTCATAAATGGAGATTGTGTGGAAAGAGATCACAGTCTCAAATTCCTGGGAACCCATGTGACAGCCTCTCCAGCAGCGGCTACACTTCCTGCGCATCCTAAAAAAGAACAATCTATGCAGTAAGCTGCTGGTGGCCTTCTACCACTCTGCTATAGAGAGTGCGCTAACATACTGCCTCAGTGGGGTATGCTGGTTTCTCAGCAGCCCACAAAAAAAGCTGAGTGTCCCTCACTCCAGGACACTGTGAATACCCGCTACCTCTTCAGAGCTAAACACGTTGTTGGAGACTGTTCCCACCCTGGCCGTTATCTATTTGACCTTTGCCCCCGAGGAGAAAGCACGATTCACCAGATTTATGAACAGTTTCTTTCCTAAGGCTAGTCACAATCCTAATTATTGCATATAATGACTCTGCACTCTTCCTGTCTTTCAGCACCCTGCAGGATGACTTCTTCATTATCCATGAGGTGGAGTATGACAGTGTTCTTCAGAGCGTCTTTAAAACTGAGTTCCTGAGTCTTCTGGTGAAACGTTATCAGGACAAAACTCAGAAGAAATTGCCACTCAAATTCAACAACCTGTGAGTACAGAGAGTTTTCTACATAGGTCATTCTTCCTGTAACATCTGCAGCTGTTGTCAGCTGAATCAGACATTGCGATCCACTGACCTGCTAACGTGGAGCTAAAACACCTGTAGCGGTTTTCAGGATTTAAACTGAACTTGTTTCCCTCCCTGTCTCTGCCCTTTAGTTTGGAGTTTAAGGTGAAGAAGGGTGGGTGGGGTCCATTCAGCTCTGCAGGGTCCAGACAGATCCAGTTCCAGGTGGGTCAGGGTGATGAAGCTGTCTTGAAGCCCAGTGGGAAGGTGCTACAGGTCTCAATTGGACCGGGTCTACCTAAAAACTCACGTAAGTTCTGACGGGATTCAGCTGCTGTAACAGCACCCTGTGGGCTGCTCCTCACCTCCTGTCTGTTTGTAGGACCAACAAGGAGGGACAACCGCAAGAGTCGCTACATGGGGAGCAAGGCCCCGCACACCAGCCAGTACAACTCAGGTACCAGCTTAAAAACCTTCAGGTGTCAGGGCATCACTTGCCATGTTGGATGTAATTTTTTTTTTTTAAACTTCTTTTCTAGCACCTCTCTCCAAAGGGGGCAGAGCGCCCAGAGGAAGCTCCTCCTCCTCCAGAGGCTCCCTACTCAGGCAACATTCCAGCATGGAGCAGCCCAGTCTGCCTCGCATCCAGAGCCCTCGTTACCCCGACAGTCGACTCCCGCAGCAATATGACATGGGCTTCATGGACGTCCCTGAAGAGGGTGCCGCAGGGTGAGACCATTGGGAGAAATCCAGGATAACCAGTAGAACCAGGGCCACCTTTATAACCAGTAATGAGCATCACTACTACAGTGTAACCAGCAGTTCTGGTCCTACATTAATTGTCACTGGTATAACAAGTATTGCTAGTTTAGCCAATCACAGCAGTATTTAACTAGTAACTATTCAGAGCTAGTTTAACCTGTGTCAGCAGTATCAGCACTACCCACCTGCTGACACCACCTGGATGACGGTGTCCCCATAACCTTGTGTACAGTCAGGGTAAATGTCCCTCAGGGACTTGAACCAGCATTGCTCCAGTCACATCAACCCTCAACTTTAAAACACTGTTGCTTCACTGTAAATATATGACACAGTACTGCATTCCCTGCATGTTGCTTGCAGGCTGCACCGGCGGCGATCGAAGGAGGTGAGGCCTCCTCCTGGAGCAGGTCGACCCAAACCGGCACCCAGACCGAAACCTCGGTCTCCTCAATGCAGAGCTCTGTACGCCTACGATGCCCAGGACACAGACGAGCTCAGCTTTAACGCTGAAGATGTCATTGAAATACTCACTGAAGGTACTGCTACTACGGTTGCTAGTACTGCTCTTAATCCAGCTATTGCTACTACTGTTAGCAGTATAGCTACTACTATTTTAATACTATTGCTGCTGTTAATGCTACTGTTACTGTTAGTAGTACTACTGCTACAGCTGCCAACTCTTCTGCTCTTATCTCCTTTTAAATTACTGCCAGTGTCATTAAGTAACTGCAGGCTATGTAATTTAAAAGCAGACCAATTCACATTCTGGTCTTTATATGTACCGAGCACTCATACTCATCTCTGTCCTCAGATCCGTCTGGTTGGTGGTTCGGACGATTGCGGGGCAAAGAGGGGATGTTTCCTGGAAACTATGTGGAGAAGATCTAGACCTTCTCTCCGGAGGTTGGAGGCCACCGACCTGCTGCAGCAGCTGAGGTTGGAGGTCACGGAGCTTTCCATATGTCTGCTGGCAGGAACTAGCTGATTACTGAATAGAATGACTTCATTCACAAACAGAAACATGTTTCAGTCAGATTGACAGTGAATGCATTGTCCCGGACTTCCCGTAATGCTGTGAGCAGTCGGGTCAAATGTCCCCATGTGACTTCAGTTTCTGATCATCTCTGATGTTTTTAAAGCCACAGTTTGATAAAAGTTTACATCAGCATTAACATGGAAACCCAAATCACTGAGTTGTGCCAGCTCCCCCTGCAGGCTACAGTGTTCATTACAGCCACAATGTCCAGATTTAATACTGACACTAAGAAGAAAAAAAAATCAGCAACTCTCAGCTGGTGTGATGAATGGTGTTAAACTGTCTGCAGAGATGATCAGAACCTAAACGTTACACTTTCAAACATAAAATAAGCTTTTTTTTTAAATACGAAATAAAGTGACTGAATGCCACTGTGGAAAACAAAGAATTAAGCCATTTGAAAAATAAAGTAAAAATAAAATTAGAATTAAATATATAAATGATGAAGCAACTTTTAAATTGGCCTGTTTTCTGCTTTTTCACACAAACACTGCTCAGATATGATGTCCAAGATTTCTGTTTGAGTTTAACAACCTGAACATGAGTGTTTTGGCTCAGAAAATGTCAAGCTGAGCCCAGAACAGCCATTAAAGTAAAATATCTCTCTCTCTCTCATCTTGTTTTGTGCGCTTTCAAAACTTCTGGTGCAAACAGACTCACACAAACTGCAGTAGAGGAGTCTGAGAGCACGCATTGCCTGTATAACTGCCAAATTTGTATTTGCACTTACAAATCTGCATGTCTGCATGCTTTCAAATGCTGAGTTGCAAACCCAATAGTACTCAAAATGTGGTTCAAACACCCTCAAAATTATGGTGCAGATTTGCTTCCATACTATTACCTCCTTGGTGTCTGGGAGTAAATATGACATTTGCACGTAACCTGAGCTTTAGATCATGTCCTCTCTTTCAATAGGTCAAGCATATGGTAATGATCTAATATGACTTCACTCCAAAGATACTGTGCACGTGTTTGCTTTAATATTGGTAAGGATGTTTCTGTCCTCATAAAATATTGGTGGGGACATGTCCCTACTGTCCATATGCAAAACTACACCTTTGTGAAACACTAACATTCAATTGAATACTTTAGGGTTTTGGACTGGTGTCAGACATAAAACAATATTTGAAGCTGTGGCATTCATTATCATTTTCAGATGTTCTATGAATCAAACGATTGATTGAGAAACTAATCAACAGATGACTGATAATGAAAATAAGTGTTTGTTGCTGGGCCATTTCAGATAGTCTACAAGCATTTGTGCGTCAAGAGCGGTCGAACTACAAAAGAAACTGAAAAACACTACATTACCCATAGTTCCATTCGGCCATGCCGCCTTGCTATGCTCATTTCTATATAATCGCGGTTGGCAAACGGCTTTAGGTACATTACCGCCACCTTCTAGACTGGAGTGTGGATCAGAACGGCCTACTACCGTTTTATTTTAATATTACCATATTAAAAAAAAAACACACTCAGTTCACTTGCTTAGCCCTGTATTCTCTAAAAGCCTAATAAGTGCTCTATCCTAAATCCCCTTAGCTTTTTGTCAACTCCTCAAGTTCATTCCACTGCTAAAAAACTGTATTTTTAAATAACTGCCTCTCCCTCCTGAAGCTGGGACAATTCATAAAAACATGTTCCACAGTTTCTTGTGCCCTACACTGGAAAATGTTCATTTTCACCTTGTAAACTTGAGGTCTGTTTTACCTCCTACCCGTCTGTTTTTATGCTGTACGTGTTTATTGCTGCTGGTGGACACTAATCTAAGATTTGAGATAACAGTTTGTTTGACCAAATGTCTTCAGAAAGAAGAATAATACTGTTTCCCCTAATGAGTTTAAAATTAGCATCTCAGAAAATTACAACTTTTGAAAATATTTACTTTTTCATAAAACCACAACTTTACTGCTTCATTTATTTATTCTGCACCAACAACACCAACAGTAAACAGCAGCAGGCACGGACAGACTCTGTTTTCTCTTTTATGGGTTTGATTTTTCTCAGCAGAAAACAGCAGCAGCGAACTCGCGTATTTCCGAGATTTAAACATGACCCTAAAAGCATCATGACCTTTTACCCGCAACACCAACAACATTCCCGCAATCCTGGTAGTCATGCGTTGTGGTTAACGATAACAGTGTTTGAGGCTGTCAGCCCGCTGTTTGGTGAGCCGGCTGAAACAGTTTACCGTATCCGTTAACCGAATTGACTTTGAGGAGCAGCAAGAGCGGGGACGTTAGCAGCTAGCAGGATATGGAGGAATTTCTGTCGAGCTGCCGTCGAGCTGCGCAGGTAAAACACGTTCATTAGCGTTAGCCAGCAAATAGCCCCTGTTAGATGTGTTAGCCTGTTAGCTTATACAGTTTAAAGGGCCCGTAGCATGCTTTTCCTTGTGTGTGTGTTTTTTTTAACTTATCTACAATGTTACAACGCTGAATTCTCATCTTAGACGTGACCTACAGCTAAAAAACAAGGCGATCGTATGTTGTAGTTTTTCTTTGCAGAAGCAAAGTCTCGCAAAAGCAAAATGAAGTATTTCGTTGAATGGGCATAAATCCAGGCTGTTAAGCATTCAGCTTGCCTGACATCCGCCGGTGCCTTAATCATATTGGCAAAATGTTATATTGCGTTTCTAGTTCTGTATATTTTCAGTAAAGCAATGTAAAAAATAATTTAAAAAATATTTCAAAAATATCCACTGTGCTATTATAAAAGTGGAATTTTTCAACTGCGCCCAATTTGTGAATTGAGGTTATTATCGGAGCTACCTGTTGGAATTAACTTTATTACTTTGGGAATGTATTTGGGGGGGTTCGGCGCTCGGCTCAGTGACCACCGGTTGGATTTACTGACCTTGGAGTTACTTGAAAGGGAGTGATGTTTCCACTAATTCCACTAATCGGTGGGACGTAACGGTAAGTAAAAAAAAAACAAAAAAACACGTGACATGTCTGTTAATGTGTTGATTCTTTAGCATTAGAGAGAATTGTTGTAAAACTGGAGAAGCTACTATGTCTGCATTATGCCAGATACAATATGGAGTTTCTCAGTTACCCACTTTGTTTAGAGTGTCACATCTCTTTTCATCGGTACATATACCGCTGTTTACCTGTCTGTGGAGGAGAAATTCTAATGAATTAATACCGTCGCAATTCTTTGTGCTGTCCACTTGCGACACAACACCAACAGTCGTTTATTTATTATGCACAGGTGTGTGAAGATGCATAAGATTCTACTGAAGGGCTTCCGGTCAATCACAACTTTCAGAATACACTTCCGGTCATATCAATAATTGGACAGTATACAAATGTATTAAAAATCCATCCATCGATTTTCCAAACCACTTAGTCCCAAACGGGGTCACAGGGGGCTGGAGACAATCCCAGCCAGCTGCAGGCAAGAGGCGGGGTACACCCTGGACAGGTCACCAGTCCATCACAGGGCTAACACACAGACAACCACTCACACACACAATCACTCCTACGGGCAATTTAGAGACACCAATCAACCTATGCTGCATGTCTTTGGACCGTGGGAGGAAGCCGGAGCACCCGACGAGAACCCACGCAAACTCCGCACAGAAAGGTCCCAGGTCGGCTGGGGCTCGAACCCGGAGCCTTCTCACTGTGAGGCAACAGCGCTAACCAGCACACCACCCTTGTATTAAAAATTTTGAACAAAATTATACTCAGAAAACGCAAAGCTGGCAGTGTCTGACACAAAAGTAAAAACGTATAAAAACAGTGTTCGGTTGTTTTACTCTTAAGTCTCACCTTTCTGGTTTCTGTAGAAGGTTGTAGTTCATGTGATGCTTTTAATTTTTTTCCCTTTTCTGAGAATCACTAACGTTTTTGGGAGGATGATTTGATGCAAACGGTTGAATATCAGCAGACAGACCTGTTCTGGTTGTGGGTAATGGATCTGGTGTTAAGTTAAAGAGAAATTTAACCTTCTGAGGAAAAGGTGTAGAGTTTTTATGACTGCATTTTCAGAAACTGTACAATCAGAATCAGCTTTATTGGCCAGGTGTGACAGACATACAAGTAATTTGACTCGGGTACATCGGCTCTCAATGTGCAAACAGTAAACCAGCATAAGGCTGTGTAATATAACAAAATAAGCAGTATTAACAGCAACAAACAGTGCAAACAATACAGAATAAGCAGTATAAACAGACAGTAAACAATGCAAACAACAAAGGAATGCTCATTGAAATGAGATAAAAACAGAGTACTTAAAAATAAAGATGTGTACGAATCTGTATAATCTGTACGAGGCATATTTACAGGTATTGTACTGAGGGTTATTGTCATACTGTTAAGTGTTCATCAGAGTGATAGCCTGGGGGAAGAAACTGTCCCTGTACCTGGTTGTCTTGGTGCACATTGACCTGTAACACCATCCAGAGGGAAGGAGTTCAAACAGATTGTATCCGGGGTGTGAGGGGTCTGCAGTGATCCTCTCCGCCCTCCTTTTGACCCGTGAAGTGGAGGGCAGGCTCACACCAATGACCTTTTTCTGCAGTCCTGACTGTCCGCTGAAGTCTGTACTTGTCCTGTTTGGTTGCTGAGCCAAACCAGACAGTGATGGAGGTGCAGAGAACAGACTCGAAGATTCCGCTGTAGAACTGTAATCTACAGCTCCTGGGGCAGGTCGAACTGAAATATCTTCTTTTAAAACTCTCTTTGGTTTCTGTACAATCAACCATAGACTTAACACTTATTTTCACTAGTATGAGTATTATAATCTTACTATCCTTAAAAAGCAATGAGACGAATTCTATCACTTCACAAAATTAATGCCCCCCCCCACACACACACACCATATCTGTTTGTTTGTTTATCTGGCTTGTTTTGTGTCACATTTTGTCAGTTTAGAGGCTGGACCTTTGTTAAATTAGCTCAGTCATTTTAAAGGGAGTCATTATTTATGCAATCACTTATTTCCCATTGCATATTTTTATTTAATTGACATTACTTTGTAGAAACCTGTTTTCACTTTTGACAGAGGTTTTTTGTACTTATTTTTTTGTCAAAAAAGAAATTATATTGACCATGATTGATTTATAAAATCAATAAAAGGGTAAAACATCCAAGGGGGTGAATAGTTTTTATAGGCACTGTATCACAACATTACGAGTACCTTTCAGTATCCACAATATACATATTCAGAGTACACATACATATATACATATTGTTTGTATGTATTTATATAGTACATACAATGCACATATGCAACACTACAATATATAATTTTATGTATAAATACAAACAGCATTTACATAACACTATACAATATTATAACACTATTCCATATAATAATTGATAGAACAATAATATCAACCTAACTATAAGCTTTATCAAAAAGGAAAGTCTAAAGTCCAGTCTTAAAGGTAGAGAGGATGTCTGCCTCCTGAACTGAGACTGGGAGCTGGTTCCTCCAGGAGAGGAGCTTGACAGCTAAAGGCTCTGCCTCCCGTTCTACTTCTGTGGACTCGAGGAACCACTGGTAGACCTGCACTTTGCAACGTTACAATAAGTAAATGACCAGAACTGAATGGTGCTTCCTGGTCTCCTTGTCCAGGTGAACGCAGACCAGGCAGGACCAGGGTTCCATGTGGTTCTGGGGAACGAGGCCTGCGATGTGGACTCCATGGTGTCCGCTCTGGCCTTTGCCTACTTTCTGTCAAAGGTGAGACTGTCTGATCAGACCTGGGATCAGATGAACACAACTCTATGTACTGTATATTTAGTGAAATATAGACATTTACCGTCTTTCCATTTGAGTTACGTAGCTGGTTGTGTTTGGTAAATCTGGACCACGCCATTTCAGACGTCCTGCACTCAGACGGAAACATGTTGCCAGTCACCTATTTGTGCAGTGAACTCTCATAGAAAAGCTGATATTTAAATAATAAGGCATAGCCTCTTACATGACCTCATATGGTCAGTTCAGTGTGATGTCATTTCCACATCAGTACAGTAGTAATGCTCCACAACCCCAGTCCAGAGACCAGCAGCACCAGTGAATGTGGTGCTCTCACCGTAAGGTGTGTGAGTCCAGACCCTGGTTTAGCTTATCGCTCTGCGCCGTAGACCTCCACTGTTGTCCTCCAGCTACTAAACAAACTCCAGGAAACATGAGAGGCCCATCCTTGTTCAACAAGAGGTCAGTGGTGCAGTGGTGTATGAATTACTCTGCCAGTCCTGACCTCCTCTCTCCCTCTCTCAGACTATGCAGAGTGAGATGCTTGCTCTCCCTCTGCTGAACATCCCTCAGTCAGACCTGTTGCTGCGCTCCGACAATGTTTTCCTGCTGCGACAGACTGGTTTGTCTCCGGACCTCCTGCTGTTCAGGGACCAGCTGGACCTGAGAGCGCTGCACAAAGCCGGCCGCTTGCGTCTGACACTGGTGGACCACAACATCCTGCCCAGGTACAAACACCTGACTGACGGGTAGTCACAGTCTGAGAGGTGTGCTTACACACCTGTTACATTATCCTGTATCTCTCTCCTGCAGTTTGGACAGTGATCTGGAGGGAGCGGTGGTGGAGGTGATTGACCACCATGTGCTAGAGAGAGAGCCCTCCCCCTCCTGTCGTGTTACCGTGGAGATGGTGGGGTCCTGCGCTACCTTGGTAACTGAACGCATTATCCAGGAAGCTCCACAGATCCTGGACCAGCAGCTTGCTCAGCTGCTCTATGGTAAACACCTGCACAAATGGTCGCCTCACCTGTGCAACTCTCTTCATTGTTGTTGCAGCTTTTGTTTGTCAGTATTGCTGGTTTCCACAGAGCATTGATTAGTGATCAGTGTGATTGGCTATGTTTGTAGCAACAGTTGTGCTGGACTGTGTGAACATGGCACCTGCAGCAGGTAAAGTGACTCCTAAAGACAGTCAGTACGCTGCTGCGTTGGAGACCCGTTTTCCCGCTCTGCCACCGAGGGTTGCTCTCTTCCAGGCGCTGCAGAACGCCAAGTTTGACGTCTCAGGTGAGTCACAGTATCTGCACACACCTGTACCCAAGGACAGCTGTTAATCTACAAACGCATGTCAAGCAGAGAAGGCCTTTACTCGAGACAGAGTAAAGTATTTATCACAGCAGTGCAAGTATTTATAGTACCTTTGAAACAGGTATTGCAGTCTTTTGGAAAGCACTGCTCACTGTTAATAGGTTCATACATGTTTGGAGAATTTGATGCAGCATGTGGAAGTACTGTGAGTGTTTGAAGCATCTCTTGAAATATTTGGAAGTATTTGTTGCAGTATCTTAAAGTATTACATGGAGTATTTCATCCTCAGGTCTGAACACTGAACAGATGTTGTTGAAGGACATGAAAGTTGTTTCAGGAGGTTTGCATCTCGCCATCTCTGTTCTTTACATCACATTGGAGGTCAGTTCCTACCGCACTGTACTACATAATACTACAGACCCCTACACTCTGCTACATGCTACTGTTTCTAAATGAAGTTTGTCCCTCTGGATATACTGCAATACTTGAATGTGAAACATGTTTTTTAGGAGTTCCTTCAGAGGGCAGAGCTGGAGGCAGAGCTCTCAGGTTTCTGTCAGAAGTTTGGATTTGATCTGCTGCTGCTGATGACCATCTCCTTCACTGAGAGCAAAGAGCCAATCAGAGAACTCGCTGTGTTCAGCCATAGCACCACCTGCAGGGAACAGGTATGCACTGGTACGGCACCTAAAACACACTGATACTACACGGTGATACTATGTAGTATACCTGGTGTTACATCTACTCGTGTGGTCCTTCCTCAGGTGAGCCAGTACCTGGAACAGGCCCGAAACCCCGCCCTCAGCCTCAGGCCAATCAGCAGCCCCCACCCTCACATCTTAGCCTATCAGCAAGGTGAGCTGCCGGATGGGGGTGCAGGTCTACATAGCGCAACCAGTGTTTGGAACTGCTCAGTCCGGGTTAGCCTCCTCCACTCACTGTGTTAGCAACTAAAGAGTGAATCTGAAGAACTGCAACTCCCATGAAGCATTGCAGTCACTGTGTTAGGTGCACATGTGTAAAATAAAAATCTTGCTGTATGGAAGCTCATGCAGGGTGCACTGCTCTTTTAGTACACGTCTGGTCGTGGATGTGTGTGTGAGCTGATATGGTGCCACCACTCAGCCTGAAAAGGTCTTACACAGATTTAGATAAGTCTTAAAGATGATTGATCATGTTCAGGGTAAGCTGCTGCTGTTACTTCTATTATGTTGCATTAACTTCAGTTGTGCTTGCATGTGTTTTTGGGACAATGCTGAGGACACGAAGTAGCACTTTTTTGGACGCTTGCAGCATGGTGGGCAGATCCTTCGCTTTCGTTTTGATCCAAGTTTTGGTCCCATCAACAGCTTAAGGGTTGTTTTGGCTGTGCCTGTCCTATCGTTTCTTTGACCTAGTAGTGCTGCCTGTAGTTTGCTGGTTTCATGTTGTAGTTGCAGCCTGATCAGAATTTACTGGTGAACACTCAGCTAGGCCCCAGCTTGAGCTGCTCTGCACCGCTGACGTTCCTCCTGACAGTGTCTGGTCCTTCTGCAGCAGGCAAAACCAAGGTGCTGCCGACTTTACACACTGTAGCTAAAAACACCCAAGAATGAATTCATTCATATTCACCAGCAGTAGTTGGTGTGACCTCAGTCCTGTAGTTACAGGTTTTGTAACAGTTGTTGCCACCAGCCTTGTCACTGGAAATGTCCTGAAAATCTCCTGGAAAACCCAGAATTCAGCGGTCAATTCTGCAGTGAACTTTGTAGCCGATCACATTTGTTTATTGTGAAATAAACAAAAGAAAACAGTGAGACTAAAGGTAAAGCCTGTGTATGTCTGTCGTCATTTTGTGCCTTTATTGAATTGCTAGGAAACAGTCTGGCATCTCGTAAGAAGATCCTCCCCATCGTGAAAGACTTCCTGAAGGAGCAGGACGGAGGTGTGGAGGAGGAGGAGGAGGAGGCGGCTCGGGTTCCTCCTACCCCGATGAACAGTCTGGTAGAGGGCTGTCCTCTGGACGACGGGCTGCCTCGCATCAATGCTCAGGACCTGGAGGAGAAGTTTAGCAAGATGGTGGCTGACAGAGGAGAGAAGTGACCTCCGACCTGCCGACGGCGTGAGGAGTGAAGGTAGCAGAGACACAGGCGTTTTCTGTCACTGAAGGTTTTTTTATGTTCTAGATAAAAATCTGAACATGGACATTAAAAAAAAAAAATCCACTTTGAGGTTTGTGTCTTTTGGGACCAACCATGTGTTTTAAATGACGTCACATGCTGCTGTGAACATATGAAGAGTTGAACACAAATTCCTGTTGTCTGATCCAGAACCTGCTAAAATCCAGACAAACATGTTTGAAACTTCCTTCAGATAAACAGTGGATTGGGTTTAATTTAGACATTGTGGAGATGATATCTGATCTTGCAAATCAGACACGTCTTTGACTCGTCGGTGTGAACACTCAGGTCTGCAGGGGGTTGCAGTCACAGGATCTTTGCACCAAACTCCCCCTGGACAAAAAGCTTACATTCAGAACTTAAGGACTTTTTTAAAGACAGTGTGTGGGACTTTCCTTTGATTGTGTAGCACAGTTTTACTCGCTGCAGCAAATCATTACACACCTGAGCAGCTCCACTTGTCGTACACAAGGTGGCACTGCAGACAGGACTGTGGCTCACTGTGTGGGTTCGGGTTGGTGAAGACAAACAGAAGCTGCTGTCGGGTGATAAGTGACATGGAATCAGCCCAGCGAGCTGTTGGCTCCTTTTGTTAAACTCTGAAATGTTTCTGCTGAGTTAAAGGAAACTGTTACTGGTCTGAAGCAGAGCTCACTGCTGCTGTTCATGGTCGGACGAACTCCTGAGGGGCCTCAGGGCAAAAACCTGTCGCTGAGCTGCTGCTAACTCCAACTGTTCCTGTCATTTCATTACCCAGAAACCAAGCTAGACTTTGGAGCTGATTATTAATTGGCAACAATTTTGAAAACTGATTGATTGTTTTACAAATTGTTTTAGATTAATGCCAAAAATCCTGTGGTACTATAATGTGGTGGTAACATCCTGATGTCTCCAGGCTCCTTGTTTTTAAATATAAGGTTTTTACAGCAATGTTTAAACCTGTTTTAGGGCCTGGTCAGGTTCTGCACAGAGAGGCTTTGAGGTGTTCATCAGGATCAAATCTGACAGGATGTAAACATGGCTGTGAGTCCCTGTGAGAAACCATCTGACAGCAGCTGTTTGTCTTTTCTGCTACTACCTGATTTCCAAAACTTTTCAGGTGAGGAGCAGATACTCTCCAGCTAGCCTGGAAAGACCTTAAGGCTTTTATTGTGAAACAGTAGGAGGAACTGATGAGTTTGCAGCAACAGGATGTTACAGAATAAAAGAAACAGATGTGAAAACAGGGTAACAGTTAATTTTCTTCTGACTGTTGGTTTGATTTATATTTTTTGTTGAATCTGTGCAGCTGCTTTCAGACTCTTCACGTCCCGCTGACACTGTACAGAACTGAAGGTTTGATCAACAGGAAGTCATGTCAGAGGAGTCATGTCAGACAACACAACGTATTAATGTTGGGAAACCGGCTTTGTTAAGACAGTCATTATTAAGTTGAAAGCCCAAACGTGTCGACAGCAAGAAACAGGAAAAAGCTGTTAACGTGGCAGCAACAGCTTCAGGCTGAGAGCTGCTGCTTCACTGACTCGTCACATTTCCTAATAGGAACATGGAGAAGTGCGATCCAGGTCCAACTGAAGAAACATTACAGTGTCTGAAAACCAAAAATTTGGTGAACTTTCTGTTTGGAACAGAGTCCAGTGATTTCATGTACAGTTAGACCTGACAGAGACGCTGCAGGTCAGGGGTCATTGTGTGTCTAAGCTTTTAATCAGTGCCTAATGACAGCAGAGGTGTTCAGATCCAGGATCAGATTTTGGTCAGAATTAAGTTCATCCTCACTAAACTTCACTAAAATTTTCACTAAAAGATCTTCAGTTTCTGTAAAACTCAAAATTACAATACAGATTTTGTTTGTTTTTTTTTATTCATAATTACAGTACTGAAGCCAAGGAATTTTCACAAGCCAAATGAAATTTTTGACACAAAGTAAAAAATAAGAAGTCAAATTCAGACTTTTTAAGAAACGAACTGAAATATATATATTAACTGGGGTGAGAATAGAGGATGCTGAGGATAGAGTTAGATGGAAACAGATGGTTCGCTGTGGCAACCCCTAACAGGAACAGCCGAAAGAAAAAGAAGTCTAGCTAGTAATTTTTTATACTTAAAATTTTTTTTTTTTTTTTTTTTTTACTTCACTGAAAATAAAACCATGAGATAATAAAATGATGACAAGAGTATTGAAAGTATGTGACACTAAGCCCAGATGATGTGATCAGAAGGTTCAGGTGATTTTTTTTTTTAATTCACATGGATGGGACACTCACTTTTTCACTAATTTCTAATAAAAGAAAATAGTAAAATTTTGAGATGGTGAGTCAAATTTCTCAGTGCCCAAGACAAATTTGTAACTTCTCAGGTCATATTTTTGAAATTTAATTTAAAGTAAGTATGGGTTTTTTTTTTTTTAGGTTTTACATTACAGTATTGAAAAGAAGTGATGTGAAGTTGATTAGATATACGGTAAAATGTTTGAATGAAAAAAGTGAATGGAAAAAATTATCATTCTCAGCATGATTATTTTTATTTCTCTCAGGTTTTCCTCCTGAAGTCTATAAAAAACAGATAATACATTAGAATCATACTCTAATTTAATAAAAGGATAATAAATTGTATTATGACAGTGAAACTTACTGAGCGCATCAGGTGGTGGGCAGTAGGACCTGGAGGACACCCGGCACTTCCTCCTGCTTTAAATATCCCCGGCAGCTGGTTGGTTGACATTAATGAAGTCACACTGAAGCTGATCTGCAGTCTCACCTGTCCACACAGAGCAGGTGAGCGTCGGCCAATCAGGTGGTGGCTTTGCTGTGAAATGCAGCCAAACCTGTCCAGCAAAGAGGGAGAGAGCGGGTGAATGGCATAGAGTTGGAGTGGGAACTCCTTCAGAGGGAGAGAGAGAGAGGAAGCTGTGACATTGACACACACACAGCGACGTCCAGTGGGTCCTACATGCTGGTCAGTACACACCGTGACATCACTGTGACATCATGAGCAAGCACACGGACAAGTACTCAGAGGACAGGTATGTTAATATCTTAAAAAGATGTTCATGTTTCTGTGTGTATATGTGTGTCTCTGTTTCCTGTACCGACAGAAAGAGGAAGTTCACTCAGAATTTTGTTTCTCATCTTGATCCTCATTCTTACAGATGGTCAGTGAAGGGGT
>NW_018128089.1:1352111-1361470 GCF_001952655.1 Monopterus albus | reverse complement strand
AGTGATGTCTGCTGACTTCCTGTCTGCTGTGGTGTCTCGGTCCAAATCCACATTTGTTTCATCGTGTTTGCAGCAATTTTTTTTGTCCTTCGCAGTAACCCGAGGTCATGTGACAGGAAGTTGGTGGCTGACTTGTTTCCAGGCCTAGACATGTGATGAGTTTTAAAAGTGTCCTCTGCTGATTTATATGCCCCCTCCTGGAAAGGTTATTAAAATGATCTCTGCAGCAGAAGCAGAGACGTCATCCTCTTTTCTGTCAAAACCTGGCATCTCAGTTACCTGCACCCCTGACAGTCAGATGCTGAATCGAGCTCAGTTTCACCAGTACCACCTGCAGGTATGGTCAGCTCACATCTTTCTGAAACCACACCCTCCACCCCAAGGTTTTTTTTTTTTACTTTTCTGGTCTTCAGATCTGCCTCATGCCAAGTCCTGTCAAACTCACCTGGAACCTCTTCAGGGAGTTCTAGAACCACCCGAAGAATGGCCGAACCTTTCTCACAAATCCTGGAATTGCCCCATACACTACTTGAACCTCTTTAAGCACCCCTGGTACCTCCTCAGCCTTTTCTGGAACCTCTTCAAGCACTCATGGGAACCATATCACTGAGAACCCTGGAAATTCCTCTAACTTTTTACCTTCTCAAGAATCACTGAATCTGAGTGCCCCTTTAGAACCCTGGAAGCTGTTCACCCTCTCTTGGAATCTCTTTAAGCACTTATGGTCATCAAGAGCCCCAGAACTTCCTCAAGAATCCTGGAACCTGCTGTAGACCATCACCCTGGAAAGGTAAGAGCTCAGGAAGAACACAGTCTGGATTTTTCAGTTCTGTTTTGTCCAGTCATACAGTGGAAATCATCACAGTGGAAATGTTTCCATATCAGTTCAGTTCAGTTCAGTTTTATTTGTATAGCACCAATTCACAACAACAATCATCTCAGGGCATTTTACAAAGTAAGGTATAGACCTTACTGTTATTATTGTTATTACTATTATTATAGAGAAAAACCCAACAAATCCCTCTTGAGCAGCACTCAGCAACAGTGGGGAGAAAAAACTCTTTAACAGACCTCAGCTCTTGGTGGGCAGCCTTCCGCCTCAACTGGTTGGGGGGAGTGGATAAAGGAAAGAAAAAAGAAAAGCATCAAGACAACAAACACTGGGCAGGTTGATGTGGCCGGTGACTGCTCATTAGAAATGTAGAGCTCCAGAGCCAGCGATCCCTGCAGAAAGGTAGAGGAAGAGAGAGAGATGACACACAATGGGAGATGGGAGACAAGCAGTTAGTGACGCGTAGTAGTGGCATATAGATGGATGGAGAGAGTGGAGAGGAGCTCAGAGCATCATGGAGCACCCCCAGCAGTCTGGGCCTATAGCAGCATAACTAAGGGAAGGCTCAGGGTCACCTGATCCAGCCATAACTATAAGCTTTATCAAAAAAGAACATTTGAAGCCTAATCCTAAAGGTATGACCACCCACCCTTTTCTTTTCACCTGTGACCTCAACACATACAGGTATGGCTACCTGAGTAGGTGTGTCAGATGAAGTCTTCTGCTTCAGTAACAACAGAGGAACAATAGAGCCCCGCCCCTCCTCACCTGCTCAGGTGTGTCTGGGAACAGCCACAATCAGAGCAATCAGACAGGTCTGTTCAGTCTGATCTGATTCAGATTTTATTGGAAGGAGGAGCTGCTCACTGCACTGACTGCATGCCAAACTTCAGAGAGTCACCTGCCAACAGGTGAAAAGTCATCTGACTGCATCTGTCTGTTGAAGAGGAAAACCAGGAGGAGACTTAAAATGACTTAAAGTGAATGGACCCTGGTATTAGAGAGAGCAGGAATTTAGAGATTTGTGTGTGTTTCTTCATGGTGTTATGGGGATGTGCAGGTTTAAATTTTTGCTTTACGGTACAGGTTTGGTTTTAAAGCTAAAGTATAGGGCTAATGTTTGTGACTGAACCTCCAGTCAGCTTTTGTCTCAGAGCTTTTTCTTCTGTAGAGGCTGCTGTTGTCAGCATCATTAGTTTGTCTGTCTGTCTGATCATTTTATTTTCATTTGGAACACAAACAGTTATAAATGTTGTACAGCAAAATCAGTTTTCCTTTGCACTGCCACTTGTAGCCCTAATAGAAAATAATAGTAATAATAAATTCAACATATAAAACTGAAATGTATGTTTCACATCTCTGTGTGCTTTTATACACATGGTGACAAGTGAGAGGAACTTCCTGACTGAGTGGAAACACAAACAGCAGGGTCGCCAATCAATCAACTGATCATTGTCCTGATGATCTGATTGATCGGTTTATTCTCAAAATGTCAAACACTGGGGAAACACTGTGACTCTCCAGAAGCAAAGGTGGTGTCTTTACATCTTGTGACCATCCACCCGATCAGCAGAGACTCAACTGATTCTCATGTCACTTTCTGCTGCTTTTAACCAGTGTTGGAATGGAATATTACCAGTTATGTTTGACTTGGTGGTAAAGCTAACCATTAGCCTGCTGCTAATAAAGCAAGGCAAGCTCTCTGTTCTCTATTAATTTTACTAGATTATGTTTCGGATCATCTGAGAAAGTGAAAAGATACTGACGTTATCAAATGCTATGGGATGGTAGTAGACATGTTGGAGCATTAAACTGAAATTAAAACACTATGTTTGGCTCACTATTAGTGGTGGAACTGCATGCAAACAGCCTGCTGCTAATTACCCAGTCTCCCAGTTCCCTGGCATTAGATTGTTTTAGATTAAATGAGTAAATAAAGAGGTAATGACATGCTGTCAAACTCCCAGCCAGGCTGTAAATATATTTGCGCACTTATCTCTCTTTTATACAGTATTGCTATATAGCTAAACTTTTTTTTCAGGAAAAGCTCTGACTTGTTTATAGCAAAGCATTTTTATATACAAATATAAATATTGAAATTATCTGGAGAGGATCTCTAAGGTTAAAGAAAATAATGGACAGAAGAAATCATGTGGATTTAAAAATCTCAGCAAAAAGACAACATTTAGGTGCTTAACTAAAAGATTCAATGGGGTCCTAATAGTTGGAGAAGCGAGCTTGTGACCACAAGGTGGCCAGTTCAATCCTCGGACAGGCAGCATTACACCTGCTGCCCCACTCTCATCAACACCACTGTGATGCCCTTGAGCAAGGCCCGTAACCCCAGCTGCTTCGATGCAGCTGCTCAGGGGCAGCAGGTCAGACAGTGGTCGTACTGGGCAGCTTCCAGGGGTGGATGAGATCAGGGCGCTCCTGAATAACAAAGGTGGCCTCTGCGCAGACCTATCCTGTCTGAATAAAGGCCTAAATATAAAATTACAGTGAAGATTGGGGAGGGGCTTTGCTGCCTACATTGTAAACAGACTGAGACCAGAAAAGGGGAAAACTGTGTTAAACCAGGATGACTTGAACATCACACTGAGGAAATGAACACAAAGCAACAGTGTAGTGGAGCAGTGTGCTCTGCTGGCAGCTTCATCCAGCCACAGTCTCTTGACAAACTGTGGAAGTGGCAGCTTCAAAGACATGTCCTGAAAGGCTATTGGATTGTTCTGGTGCATACAGTAGGTGTTTAGTTTGGTGTTTTTAAGTTGGTAGGATGTTTTATGTGTTAAATTGAACTTTGTGACTGGGCATTAGATGGGCTCAGAAACATAAGAAACATCAAATGAATGAAGGTGCAGAGCGCAGATGAGCAGGACACCCACACTTGTTTGCCGGACCAATCAGAAAGCCTCGAGTCTGATGTCAGGTTTGAGTTTCACTTCACATTTTATGCAGTTTGTTCTACAGCTCATGAAACTGATAATAGATTAAGACTAGATTTGTGGTTTCCTGATTGTCCCTGAACTCACCATCCTGTCTGATGATGATGATGATGATGTACAGTTACACAGCCCTGCCCTGCTAACATCATAGACCAACATCGGTCAGGTCCAGAGCATAGAAATGATCCAGTTCAGGAGTATTCGTACATGATGAACGACTTGTGAGTGTTATGGGAGAAATCAACCAGTGTGTTATGGTTTATTGAGCCATTGTACATCAAGCACATTAATCAGCAACAGGTTTGTTCAGTCGCACATCAGCACAGGGACTGACCACTATTCAGGGATATCAAGTCCTCATAAGAACAGGGTCCAGCTCTTCATGAGTTGTTGTGTGGTCCCTCTGAGTGTGTTTGAAGACAGAGTCATGTGAAAGTAAACAATCCGCCTTCTAGTTAAAGTGAAGTGAAAGCTACAACCACACGATTGAGGCCTCTGATAGAGCAGCCCAACAGACTGGCTGTTGTCAGAAACACTGTGATCTGCAGGTTGCTCTTAGCACTGAGGGAAACTGGCCTGTCTTTGTTTGGACCATGGTCTTTCCCATTTCATGTAGAAGTCCCTGTAGTTTGTACAGAGAAGAGCTCTTGTTTGTTCTTTTCTGTAACATTGACACATGATCAGAACCATGTTTCTGTTTGAAAGGTCCATTTCTTTATCTTCTGCAAATGTGGGTAAAAGTCTATCTTGGAGTTCACATCTGTCAGCCTCAGCACTGCTGCATTGCTCTTCTGTCCCTGCAGGGCTCCTGCCAAGGCCTCAGGTCTCCCCAGCATCCAGGACATGGAGCTGAGAGAGGAGTGGCAGGACGACGGTTTCCCCAGGTCAGTGCTGACCTTTGACCGCTGGTCTAAAAAGAACCAACATACCAGTATCACTTTACAGACACACCTCACATTACACATGTAGAGATCACATCAACCGTGTCCTCGCTGTGTTTCACATTCTAGTGCTGCGTCCACATCTCAAGCCATCCTGCTTAGTTCTATGTTTTTAGTGCGCTGGTCAAATGGCCCAGTTTCCATCCAAACTGCTGGGTTATGATATGTTCCTTCCAGTTAGGCCTGATTAAAAGATTCTCCATAAATGTCCACCACATGTGAAATGTCCTGGTCTCTCCACTCACCCCATCACTGTCGTCGCTCTCCTCCGTGTTTATTGTTACCGGTCTGTGAGCATCCGAATGATGATGACAGGCCATATGAGCAGAGGAGGAGATGTTAAAACAGCCACATGGATTCTGATCTGACTGTTCTGACAGCACTCACACAGTCAGAGGTAGGATAGGAATCGGGTCTAGGAGCACATACACAGGTGGTCTGGTCTGTTCACACTGCTGTGTACTGAGTCACTGGGAGGGAAACTGCAGCTGTGATGTGGACGCAGACAAACAGCAGCTCAGATTGACACTATCTCTGTTTGCTCTGCTCTCAGTTCAGTTCCTGGTCCACCTTTCGTTTTTTTCTAACAGGAGTTTTTCCTTTTCCAGTTTTCTGCTCATATTTCTGGATGTTTCTGTAGTAGCACAAACACTTTTCTTGTGCTGAGAGGCGGTGTGGAGGATGGAGAGGATATCCATCTTGTTTATGTTAACAGAGCTGTGAGTCAGGAACTCAGCTGAACTCACCTGTGCAGAGCTGGAACAACCTGCGGCCACAGGTGTTTTCAACAAGTGAATGTTTTTAGATGCTGTAATTCTTCACCTGTTCTGAACCTTTGTATTTCAATTCATATTGTTTGATTGAAGCTAAACAGTAATATCCAGACTGTATTTTATTCCATTTACATTTCTTTGTTTCTCTTGGCCTACAATAGTCATAGCACTCAGCATCCAGAGAAGACACTGAGGGCATGTTTCATCATGCTGCTCATCATGTTTTAATCCGGAATGTTTGTGATTAGAGAACTGTCACGGTCCCAGGGTTTTATGTTTGGAAAGCTTGCTGCAATTGAGGTGCTTAAATGGTGTTTGTGTTGGCCCAGGCTGCTCCCAGAGGATTCTGGGAATCCAGAGAGTCCGTCAGGAACAGAGGAGCAACTAGGTAACCCTCAAACTATACAACTTTATTTTTGCCATACAAACCATGAAATGTGACTTTATTAGTGACAAAATATTTATTATTAAAGGGCAAGATTAAATATTTTGAATATTAAAAATGAATGTTTTGTATTAAATATCTCTTTCCCCTGTCCCATCCTTTACCCTCAGACCCGCCTACCAGCCTTGCCCTGTCAGGGACCATTGGGGGCGGAGCTAAGAAACGTCTGGTGGCCCCAACTCTCAGCCTGACCCTGAGTCACAGAAACTCTCAAGATGCGAGTCAAGACGGCTTCTCTGCCGCCGCTCTGTCAGTGACACCGGATGAAACGGCGGATGAAATGCTATCTCTTGATATCAACCTGGAGGCACTGGAAACGCCTTCAGACAGTGAAACAGGGACGCTGCCAGACAGCACACATGAACTTGAGTGGGATGGTGAGGCATCAGCTGACCTTCAATCCCAGCCCTGACCCTTAGACATGTTTTATTTTAGTTTATTTTGTGGTCTTTTGTGTGTCTGTGCTTGTGTTTTGACAGTTTTGTATCAGCTTGTGGTTGCTGTTTGTGCCATTGTTTTGTGGGTTTTTTTTTTTTTTTGCTCTTTGCTATTTTTTCTTTCCTCTGTCTGAAAGATGACCTTTGACCTTTGACAGATGACCTGCCTAGGAGAGGGAGAGACGGGGCTGTGGGCATGACCAGGGGCCCGGGGGAGCATTTTGAAGGTCTGTTGGGACTGGATGAGGTGGACAGCAAGGGGCGCCGCTGGAGGAGGTTCTGCATCTCGGGACAGGAATATCATGTTAACATGAGCGTCTTGGAGCCCTACCTGCAGGTCCTGTCACATGGAGGTCAGGGGTCAAATATTCTACTAACTAATTTAGATTAGGTTAGATTTGATTCAACTTTATTGTCATTACACATGTAGAAGTACAAAGCAACAAAATACAGTTTAGCAACAGTCTAACCAGAAGTGCAATAACAGCAGTGCAGTGTGCAGTATCTACAGTATCTACAGTCAGATCTAATTTACCAATAGATATGTACAATTGATATTTACAGTAGGATATATAAGGTAATATACAATATACAACAGACTTACACTGGTGGTCCTAATAAACTGTCCACTAAGTATTTTTTCATCTTAATTTTCTACAGTTTCGCAGCTGTGGGCTGTATGATCTGGTCGGTTAGCAGCTGTATCACATCTGTTTTTATATTCCCTTCTGTAAATACAATGTTGTTGGTCTCAGTTTTATTTGGTTCTATTTATTACTCCAACGGTAACTCCTCCCTCTCTGTGTGTGATTGTTTGTCAGGTTACTATGGAGATGGGATGAACGCCATTATCATGTTCACTTCCTGTTACCTGCCGGAGAACACAGTGGAGGACTATGGGTATGTCATGGACAACCTGTTCAGGTGAGTGTTTCTGGTTGTCTATTAAACTTTATTAAGACAGAGTATACAAACATAATGTAGTTGTGTCTCTGGGTGAATGAAAAACTAGAAAAAAAGCTAGTTTCTGACAATAATTCACAAGTGTATGCATGGAAATGAGTTCAGGTTTAAGTTTAAGCATTAACTTCAACGCTGACAAGCTGTCTTACGTCTCACTTCACTCTCAAGTCAAAGTAATGAACACCTGGACACAGGTGTAACAGTGTATTTTTACCTGCAGGTACATTGTGGGGACGCTGGACCTGATGGTCTCAGAGAACTACCTGCTGGTCTACCTGTGTGCCATGGCTCCTCGAAACAAACTGCCGGCCATCAAATGGCTCCACCAGTGCTACACCTCCATCAACAGGAGGTATGCTGGTTTCATCTGTTGGGATGGCCCTGGGTGGAGCTGTCACACGCACTATATTTTCTGAATCCGATGGTTGTTTCTCTGAAAAGCTTCAACTGTGTTTCCCATTCAGAAGAAATGAAACATGTTTGTCATTTGTCATAAATGTCGTAAATAAGCTTGTTTCCATGACGACAGCCATGTAATTCCTATTTCCTGCATCTCCAGGTTGAAGAAAGACCTGAAGGGGCTCCTGGTGGTCCATCCTGCCTGGTACATCAAAGCTCTCATCACTTTGGTCAAACCCTTCATCAGGTTTGTACCTGTTCATCTAGGTAACCATAGCAACAGTGCATCACAGCAGTTAAACTACAGGTAACTGTGCCTCAGTGGACATGACCCTGGTTAAACTGACCACACACAAGGGTTTAACATGAAGGATTTAAGTACATCTCACCTCAGTTCCTGTGGTCAGGGGACGGGATGGACTCACAGTGGTCCACACAGAGGCAGTGGCAGATAGGAAACCTTCAGACACCATGAACAACACCTCCACCTACAAAAGCTGGAACCATTGTAAACAACACCAGCCACCTCTCCACTACCTACTGATGCCATGAAAATCTTCAGAAATGTTTTAACAACTCCCTGCAAAGCCACAGTAAACGGTTACCGGCCTTTTTACGTCCAGCACTGCAGCAGTGGGGACTGCACAGAAAGTCACCACCTGTGTCTTATACAGCACAGTGTGTTATTTAAACTGCATGTCTGAATGTGTAAGTATGTCTGCCGGAGTGCCTCAGAACTACACAGTGTAACGTCAAAAGTCCACGGCACAGACACTACTTCCTGCTAACGCTCCCACAGGGCAATGCTCCATGTTGTAAATCAAATCAAATCAAATCAAATTTTATTTGTATAGCGCCAAATCACAACAAAAGTCATCTCAGGACACTTTACAAAGTAAGGTCTAGACCTTACTGTTATCAATATTATTACATAGGGAAAACCCAACAAATCCCCCTTGAGCAAGCACTTGGCGACAGTGAGGAGGAAAAACTCCCTTTAACGGAAGAAACCTCCGACAGACCCTGGCTCTTGGTGGGCAGCCTTCTGCCTCGACCGGTTGGGGTGAGTGGATAGAGGAGAGAGGAAAGAAGAAAAGCAACAAGACACAACAATCAAACACTGATCAGAGACATAGAGCTCCAGGGCCAGGGCAACCTGCAGAAAGGTACAGGGAGAGAGAGAGGACACACTGCGGGAGAGAGGAGACACAAAGTTAGTAAAGTTGTACAGATGTAAAAATTACCATTGCCATGTGTGCACCACTAAACAGTTGTAAACACTTTAAAGTAGACATCTTAAGACACAGATTAGTCATTCTGATAAAGGAAATGCAACACATTTGTAAGGGTAAAATATTGTAAAAGAACTTCTGTCCTGTGAGATCTTGACATTTCTTCCATTAGAGCATGCGAAGGCAGCACCAATCTCTGCCACTCTCTGGCAATGATCACTTAGCATCTGTCGCGGAAAAACACCTAGTAACATCTGCATGGTTGCATGTCAGTGCCCAGGTAGCAACACGTTAGCTGCTGCTGCTCACCACATGGAACATGTTGCTAACACCTTAGTGAATACACACCTGTATATCACTTACTGCTGTCTGCACAGCAGTTCACCTTT
>NW_018128089.1:1347783-1352065 GCF_001952655.1 Monopterus albus | reverse complement strand
AATCTCCAGCAGCTTTCTGAATTCATCCCCACAGACAGACTACAGATTCCAGACGCCATCCACCAGTAAGAGCGTGACCTCTGCTGTAACTCCACTATACTTCTACTGTGCTGCTACTGACTGCTTCTGTTCTATAAACTTCTCTTGTCAGAAGATGCCTTTACATTGTTCAGATATTCCAGTTCTCCTGATGTTGAATCTCTGATCTCCTGCAGGTTTGATGAGAAGTTGAACAGATGACAGTCACAGACACTGGATGGATCCTAAAGGTCAAAGGTCATCAGGCTGAGAGGATCCTGCCTGTACTGACAAACCTCAAAGACTCTGAGTTTATTTATACAGTCTTTATTCAGGGAGGGTAGCTTCAGACTCCAACTGTCTTTACTGTAAAGCTCTGAGGCGAAGCTGCTGTTTCTAAGCAACAGTCTACATCCTGCAGCTGTAAATAAGCTCCAAACTTGGCTTAATACACTGCAGGAGTTTCACGGTTTTCTCATTTGCTTCATTAGTTTGATCACAGCAGCACCTGGTGGCCATTAGAGGAACTGCAGCTCATCACGCTGAAATACTGTTGTATCTGTTCCACTCACATGTACCTGTAATAAAAGTACCAGTTGAACATTTTAACAGTGAAACCTTTTTATTGTTGACATGTTTAAAAATGTATTTCATAAACCTGAAGAAACACTGTGAACGTGTGAAAGCACAAAGAAAGGAGGTGAGGAAGCACATGACCATCGCCAAGTGTCTACCACGTACAGCGTTGATGAGTTCCAGTCAGTTTTCTTGTTTCTTTCAAAGCATCAGATTAGCCTAGGGGCTTTTCTACAAGCCTTCTCCACTCTGTAGAATTAATCTATTTAGAGGTTTATATGTATACATTGTTTATCCTTCACAAAGTAAATATTTTGAACCTAAAATAATCAAACCCACACACACACACATAATTTTTGTGTACACAAAAGTAAATTATATTTCAGGACATTGGGGACTCAGGTTCCATTTAAGGCAGGTATTAAAAAATGTTAATGCCACACAACTGTGTTCAACTTGAGTGTAAAAATCACTGAAATCACACATTTTTAGAAAAGCCCGAGGAAAAATCCTCAGGAATATAATGATTAGCAACCAATAATGCTCACCTTTGTAACTGTAAAATCTTTGGCAAAATGATGGTTCAACTTCTCAAAATAGCAATAGGAGATGTATCTGATGCTCTTCAGTTTGCATATAAACAAGGCTGCAGTACAGAAGATGCAGTGGTTTCACTTATTTCATTTCTAAACATCTCGATAAGATGAAAATGTATGTCAGAGCTCTTTATTAGACTTTTCCTCCGCATTCAGTACAGTTTAGCCAATCTACTCTTCTCTAAAATGCTTCACTTACACTTTAATCCATACCTTATCTGTTGGTATAGGTTATTCCTACTAACAGGTAGGAAGGTAGGATAGGTAAACAACGGTATGTGTACTGATGAAAAGAGATGTACAACACTAAACAAAGTGGGTAATTGAGAAACCCCATATTTTAACTGGCATAATGCAGACATAGTAACTTCTCCAGCCTTACAACAATTCTCTCTAATGTTACAGAAACAAGGCATTAACAGATATGTAACGTGTGTTTTTTTTTTAAACTTACCCTTAAGTTCCACTGAGTAGTGGAAAGATCACTCCCTTTCAAGTAGGTCCAAGGTCAGTAAGTCCAACCGGTGGTCACTGAAAAATTCCACCTTTACAATGGCACCTTGGATGTCTTTTTTTTTAATAAGCATTATTGAAAATATACATAAACAAGGCAATATTATATTTTACCAATATGCTGGGTGCACCAGTTGATGTTAGGCAAGCTCACATGAACGTGCAATGGCATGGAGATTATAACCATTCAAGGAGATCCTTAAACTATGTAATACTTTATTTAGTTAGAAAAAAGTCTCCCAAGCGAGAATTTGCAAGAAGTATATAAAGCAAGTATTAGAACATACATACACCTCATTTTTGAGCTTTAGGTCATGTCTAAGATGATAATTCACCGTTATAACATTGTCAGAAGACAAGGAAAAGCATGCCATGGGCTCTTTAACAACTTGTCTGTGAAATTCTAAGCTGTTTGTGTCTCTTCAAAGATAAGAGGCCAACCTCTAGAAGCCGAAAATGTCTTTTGACTCCTCACGTGCTGTAAATGTAGAATATCAACTTTTGCCTTCCAACAGATGATTTGGAGTCCCTCAGTTTAAGTGAATCAGACTGAAGAACATCAGTCAATACCACCACTAAATCAGCATCTGGAAGGATGAATCCAGAGAATGTTGTATGTTTCTGTTGTTCTGTTGAATATATGTTATGTTGACTTTTTTTGTTTATTTGTTTTGCTAAATGTATATTTGGGCGGAGCAGCCCAGGTTGCAAAAAGAATTTCAGTTTAAACTGAGAATAAAAGTATATTGTATTGTATTGTATAATCAGATGTAACACTAGATTTCTCTTCATGTTGATTTTCTGCAGAGATCAGTCCAAATGAAAAGTGACTCACCGGGTGCAACTGAAATAAGTTTAGTCTTTTAAAGAAAACCTGATATTTGGTCTCAGAAACAAATTGATATCCTGTCCAAATGTAGATTTTCCTCTTTGTAATGACTGAACATAGAGCTGACGTGGTCTGTCCAGCAGGGAGCGCTCTGCCTACACAGCTGTGTGAGGTCCTGGGACTCGCAGGGACCCCTTCAGACAGCTCCAGGGTCTCCAGGAAGTTTCATAATGTTCCCTAAGTTTTCACCATGAGACCTTTGTAAATGGCCCGTTTGTTTACAGAGACTTTGTTCCCTCTGTATACTGGGACACCTCAGGGGGTTACTACTCGCCCACTGAGCCTCACTGCTCTTACTGTAAGCTGCGATTTCGAATTTAAGCTTCATCATCATGATCGGTTCAGGACTCCCATCTATTTGACAAAACCATCCCAACTCAAGGTCCCCTTACTGCCATTTTTCTGGAACTCTCAACTATCCCCGTAGTCCTATGATAACTATGATGCATCACTTTACATGGACAGGAAGTCACAGCTGCTGCTGAGCTCATGTCAACACACGCAACTCCACAATGGTCAAACGCCCTGGGAAAATTTGCTATGTGTACCTTGAAGGTGAAAATACTATTATTGTATTCTTACTGGAGGAAATGTACCCTGTCATTGAATTAGGCTATTACCCTACATACTGCAGTAAACCGATTACTGTAGTACTGCAGAGACAGTGATATTGTTGTAATATTACCACAGTTGCCTGCCGTTCTGCAGTGACAGTAATGTTGTTGTATTATTACTACTGTTGTTGCAGTAAATATGTTTCTATTCTCACTCTTGATGACCCTTCCAGTTCCTGGCCCCGCCCCCGCGGCACGACCTGTCCACGCGTCTTCTCTGTACTCTGATTGGCTACACTCCATCAACAAACCCAAGCTGACCAATCGCAGGGCTCTACCCTCCGGTACCTTGCTGTGTACACGCTGTGTGCACGCGCTTCTCGGCGAGACGGTAACTGGACACTGGGACAACTCATTCTCTCTCTCCCCACCTGCATAAAAGTGACCGGAGACTGATTACCGACACGTAAGACGTCTTATGTTTCATTTGATCTGACTTGTCTTGTCTTTGCGAGTGACATTTTATCTTAACTTCAGAGTTTCGTTTCCCAGCCAATCTAAATTTCCACTGTGTACATTTCGTATTTCACTCACACATCTGATCGCTACCCAGCAGCATGGTTCTGTCTTCGGGCACCAAGCTCAGACTCTTCCAGCTGCGCTTCTCGGAGCCGCGCAAGTCCTTCTATAGTAGCGGGGACAAAGTGTCCGGCTCTGTGCAGCTGGAGGCAGCGCAGCCCTGCAGAGTGACTGGCCTCAGAGTCACCGCTGCCGGCTGCGCCCGGGTGGAGCACCGCAGCGGGAAGAAGCACCGCAGCCAGGAGGTGGAGTACCTGAAGTACGAAGAGGAGCTACGGCTGGAGGAACACCTGATCAAAGGTAGGGTGGAGGGTTATGTACTTCAGCTCTGGTCACACTCAGCCTATTCACATACATGGAGGTTTGACCAAATATAGAAGATAAATAAAAATGAGACAAAGAGATAAATTATGTGACCAGATATAATTATATAAGAAGATAAAACAAAATTTGATTAGATGAAATAAATAATAGATATAAGTGCTGAGGAGTAAATGAAAATCAGATTAGATATCAGAAGAGATGAGATACAGTCCATTAAGATGAGGTAGCAGGAA
>NW_018128089.1:1346772-1347684 GCF_001952655.1 Monopterus albus | reverse complement strand
AATCAGTGTCCAGAAATACAAAGACACATGGTCACATACTGTTAATACTATCTGTTCACAAATGGACATTCAACCACATATCTGTGTTAACATGTGGCAGAACCATTTGTTTTTGTTGCCTGTATATATGATATATATTCTATATATCATGTATTTAGTCATACATGTGTTCCTCGTGTGAATTGTTAGAATAACCTGTATTTAACATATATATGTGTATTTAATATGTGTAATTCTAAAATGTCCACTGCTGTTACGAAGTCTGGCTTTGCATTGCCTTACACTATGCAGCCCACAGGGAAATGAATCATTGTGCAGTCATCAAGTTTGTTTCTCACCATCTCTGCAGCTCTTTTTTTTTTGTTACTGCGCTATAAAAGTCTGACAGACCTGACGCCTAAATCTGCTTTAGCTCATCTTATTTCAACAGTTTACTACATTTCTGTCATCTTTGTGCATTAGTGTGTCCTATTCTGTCCTGAGATATTTGTTGGAAATAGATTCAGTGGAGCTGCTCAGTTGGCAGCGGGTCAGTCAGTGGTTTTACTGGAAAGCTTCCAGGTGTGAATGTGCAACTGTGTGAATGCAATGAGGGAGTTCCTGCAAGAGAGATGGATTCTCACTGAACCTACCCTAAGTAAATAAAAGATTAAATAAAACAGTTGTGTGCTTTCACTCCTCCCAAAAGTTCCAAACCGTCTCTCAGCCAGGCTGTAGCTGGTTTACTTCAGCTAAACTAAGTGCCGTAGTAGTGAGCCCTACAACCTGAAACTTAGCAAATCTGCACTTCTGGTTCCCTCACTCCAAGTCTATGGTTTCTGTTTAGGAGCCTAAAATAGGGTCTGTGGTTAACAGATCAGTACATTTTCACATTTTATACTAAGAGCATCTTACACACGTCTAAAAATACGC
>NW_018128089.1:1320573-1346676 GCF_001952655.1 Monopterus albus | reverse complement strand
AACTAATCAGCGGGATGCACCCCAGCTGTGTGCACCGACAAACGAGTCGCCAATTACCGAGTGCAACACAGCTGAGGTGCAGAATCCCGCAGATCAAGAAAATAGAGGAGAGAAAGGTGGAGGAGAGGCAGCGGCCGCTGAGTGGCCCTGACAGTTAAGTTCATCTCAGTGCACTTCAAACAGGACCCAGCTGCAGGCAAAGTGACCTGTCGTCTAGATTTTCAGGAAGCTGCTCAAAATGCTTCATCATTTTGTTTATGTGATTCAAATCACAGAGCCAGTATGAAGTAGTTTGATATACATGACAGATGATCTAGTGTTTGAATGGATACATAAAGTAGAAAGGAAATAAATACATTGCATTATGTTTACATATGTTTGTGTGACATTAAAACTGAAAGTGAAAGCAGCTCCTGTGTTTTTCCTCAGACCCGGATGGGAGTTTCCTGGTGCAGCCTGGTAAAACCTACAGCTGGACGTTTGGCTTTGAGCTGCCGGCACCGGGGTGAGACTCACTGATTGATTACAGTCAGTCTCATAACTGATCACTTATTGATAACACTAGCTGATTTTCTGGTGTGTCCTCAGGCATCTGGTGTCGTCCTATAAAGGAAAATTTGGTTACGTCCGTTACTACGTCCGGGCGATGCTGGACAGGCCTTCCCAGGATGCTTTGCAGTGTGAGAGGGAGTTTGAGGTGGAGGAGCCACTGGATGTCAACCAACCCAACATGCTGGTATGAAATCACACGGCAAAGACATTATCACGCAAACACTGAGTCATGAATATGAAAGTTTGGTGACTGTGTGATCAGTTGCTAGATTTCTGTATTTCAAAACCTTCTTAGTTTCACTTCATCTTTTTGAAAATCGGCTTACAGATGCTCAAAACCTGTTGCTTCAGCTTTCACCAGCTCTGTTTTTACTGGCAGAGTTACTTCACAACATTGTGAAAACTGAACAAACTGTTGTCCATCCAGGAGTTGCGGTTGTGTTATACAGAGAGCCGTTTCTGGTATTAAGACTCACTGATATAAATGGGGTGGACAAAAATCCAGAAACATCTCTCGGTATTACACAGTACAGTTAAAGGAGGATTTGCTGCAGGGATGTTAGATTAGACTTGCAGTTTGAGACAGGTGTTCCTAATAAACTGACCACTTGGGGTATATAATGAACCTGTTGGGAATCTGTCAAGTGTCACAAAGATGACAGTGTCTGAAACGTAGGTGCTCTAACACCTGGCTGACCTCTGACCAGGTGAATCTTTCCTTCTTCAGGCTCCAGCTGCAGCCTCCACACAGAAGAAGGTCACCTGCATGTTCATCCCTGATGGCCAGGTGTCCATCAGTGCTCAGATCGAAAGGAAGGGATTCTGTGAGGGAGAAGACATCAACATCAATGCCAAGTTTGAGAACACGTGTTCACGCATTGTAGTTCCGAAGGCCGCCATCATTGCTACACACTCATACCTTGCTGATGGAATCACCAAGGTGATGCACAGACACATTTCTAACCTTAGAAAATAAAAAAGGTCTGACCTCTGACGAGTTTGTCCTGTGGTTCAGGTGTTGCGTCAGAAACTGTCAGCAGTTCGAGGAAACCATATCATCTCAGGGATGTGTGACATGTGGCAAGGAAAGATTATCAGGGTACCCAAATTGAAGCCCTCACTGCTGGGCTGTGACATCATCAGGATGGACTACACCCTCATGGTGAGTCATGGCTGATGCAGCCCAAGAGGAAACCTCCCTGGAGCAGACCTTAATAATGTTAGAGTTTACTGAGAGCCTCTCAAGTATTAAAACACACCTGAGATCAGCAGTTATAAATACAGGACCTGAACCAGGATCTGTCAGTAATCCACAATTAAATGTGCCAAAGACTGAGAGAGTGTTCCTGTGGAAGATCAGTGTACGAGTTAAATGATGTTTACCCATTATTTGGCCCCAGGTGGTGTTATCACCAACACCAGTAAAAGTTCTATGTGGGTGTAGGAGTGAAGGCAGGTCTACAGTTACCAAACAGTCGCTAACACTACCAAACATTTCAACTGCTGTTCTAGCTGAATAGACTGTGGTCAGACTCTGGTCCTGGATCAGGTCTCAGCCACCAGTACAGACCTCTGATTGAGACTTCAAACACATTAAAGAGAGATGCTGATCTGAGATAAGATGAGATAAAGTGAGATAAATTATGATGGGAGAAAACAAAATCAAGTGAGTTAGATTAAAATGAGAGACCAAGGTGAGATCGAAATCAAGCAGATATTTGTAAGATGAGACAATATGAAATGAGATTAGATCAATCAAGTGAATAGATAGAGGTAATATGAATATTAGCTGTAACATAATGTAAGGTGAGACATAATCAGAAAAATAAAACATGACAATAAATGGAATCAGATGAAAAGGTGGAATTTTAAAATTATAGTAGGTAATATAAAATAAGGTTGAAGTAACTTAAGTTGAGACCTTGAGAAAAGAAGAGGTAAAATACATTAAAATGAGAGTATACAAAATGACGTAGGATTATATGACATGACCTGGTATAAAACCAGGTGAGTTTAACTTCCCCTCCTTCCTGCAGATCTACCTGCACATCCCCGGCAGTGAGAAACTGACCCTGGAGCTGCCTCTGGTCATCGGTACAATACCGTACAGTGGAGTTGGCAGCAGGACCAGCAGCATGACTAGCCAGGCCGGATCAATGAGCAGCTGGGTCTCTTTCCCCTCAGCCCCTCCCAGCTACAGTAACATCCACAGAGACCTGAGGATGGACGGTCTCCACACACCACTGCTGCACGACTACGACGGTGGTGAAGACGATGATGAAGGGGGGCTCTTCATGAGAGCACCTGAACTGAGCTATCCCCCTCCTCCTGCATACAGTGAGGTGAGGCAACACCACCCCCGGTTCAGTTTGGTTTGGTCTGGCCCTCGATTTGGAAAAGGGAATAATGAGATCAAATCAGAGCCAGGATCATCTGATCTGAGAACATGATAAGATTAGATTAAATAAAATGAGTAAAAGTGGCATTGCATGGCAAATAAAACAAAAAGATGGGATTAAAGAAAAAAGATTAGATGCAGAAAGATGATATGAGCAAAGTAGAGAGGTGAAACCAATATGATAACATTAGAGTAGATCAAATTAGGTGAGATGAGATAAAATTAAATAAAATGAGACTGAGAACAATGAATTAAAATGAGATTATATGAAATGAAACAAAATTAAGTTATAAAAAGATTAAATTAGGTTTTAAGAAACTATATGAGACCAGCTGGAGTTAAATGAGAGATAATGAGGCAAGATAGATGAAGTCATATGAGATGAAATTTTAAAAGGTAAAATACAATTAGATCAATTTAGGTGACATGAGACTAACATGCCAAGGTAAGATAACACGGAACCAAGTGGGATGATATCAAAATGCAATGAACAGATTAGATTTAGAAATAAGATATGAGATGAGGTCATTGAGATTAATATGAAAGAAAATTTGATAAACATGAAATAAAACTTGATAAATGAAGAAAATGAGATAAGATCATTTGAGATGAGGTTAGACTAAATAGAACGAAATGATGAGCAGGGGTAAAAATGAGATGATGAGATCAAATAAGGTTAAGATGAAATATGAGCTAAAATGAAATGACAAAGATGAGACAGAAAAACTAGAAGAGACATTCAAAAAGATCAGAGGAGATGGAATAAGATTTTAGATAACACAAAAGGATAACCTGAGGAGAGTTTAGATAAAATGAAATTAGACAGGATAATGATGAGATGACTGGGATAAGATCAAATATGAAGCTGGATAACATTTAACTGGAGGAGATCAAAATAACATTAGACAAGAAGGGGCCTGAAATAAAACTAGATGAGATCATGAGCTGGGATGAGATGAGTTGAAATGAGATGAACTGAGATTCAAATGAAATGGAGGAGCAAAAAAGCAGATTAAATAAAAATAAATGCAAATGATTACAAGAAATAAAGTGACATTAAGCCATCCCTGGTAGGCTAGTGGTTAAGGCGCAGCGCTCTCGCTGCGGCGTCCTGGGTTCAAATCCAGGTTGCGTTAGGAAGGGCATCCAGCGTAAAACACATGCCAAATCTCAACATGCGAGTCGTGAGTGTGAACATTTGCTGTGGCGACCCCTCAACGGGAAAAGCTGAAAGTGACTTTCTTTCTTACATGAAATAAAGTGACATTAAATTAAATGAGATAAAAGACGAGATACTTTGATGTCCAACCCTCAGTTTGAATCTTGTTCTGTCTCCTTGTCCTCAGGTGGATCACAACTCTGCTAATCCTCCTCAGGTGGTTCAGGTCTTCTGAGAATGTCCTGAGGCGGAGGGAATCTGACATCACAGCAGACATTTTCACCAAAGTGAAATCACACAGTGAAGCTGCTGTGAAAGCAAGTTTTATTGCAGCAGAGGAGAAAATCAGCCCGGACATTTACCGAGGGAGAGTTTCTGAGCTGCATGATGAAAGTGTGCGACGTCTTGTGTCCAGACAAAAAGCAGGTGTTTGCAAATGTGAGCCTTAGCAGAAATACGGTTGCTGATGTTAAGTTCAAGTTTATTTATTTTGGAATAATATTGTATCGTATCTGTTTCGATTCATATTTATGTTCAAAAAACGTTTAGTTTTAGTCTGTTCAATAAATTTTTATCCTGTTCGGCCGGCGACCTAAAGCGTGCTTTGAGTTTTGGCCCCCTGTGCGATTGAGTTTGACACCCCTGCTCTAGACCGTCCAACGCCTGTCCTGTCCAGCCCTGATGGGAGCCTTGAGGGCGGAGGCTGACCTCAGTGTGGACTCAGTATCTGACCTGTTACCCATCTTTGTGCACAAACCTTTTGTTGTGAAGAGTATTGTTTAGATTTTTCTTGTCACTCACCCCAATGTTCTGATTGTTGTTGTTTTTTTTTACTACTACTGTAAAAGAAAGACGTAGTTGTATATATTTTGTAAATAATAGCAAATGTTTATTTTTTTTACTGAAACAATAAAGCAGTTTGCAAACTTTGTTTCAAAATTTTAAATCCCCATTCAACTCTGAGCATGTTTCACTGGGGGCTGTGATCGCACAATAAATACAATCCAGGTGTTCCTAATTTATAGATGCTACATGTAGGAGTGGATAATAATCAGACTGCTGTAACCAGTTACAACAAACTGTATCAGCAAGGAATAAAAATCACCAAAGTCTTAATGAAAGTTTGTTGGTTTAAAAAGATCACAGTGATGCATTCATGTGCACTGGGAAATAAATACTGGTTCTCAGTAGAACTTTAGGGTAGTCGCATTTTGCTGCGCCACATTTGTCTCTTGACAGCTGTAGTAAGTGATAGATTCACCAGTTCATATAAAACACCAGTTTTATAAATCGTTAAACACAAAACAGCCCAGTTTATAACTCGGCCAACAGCTACATTTCATGTCTGAATGTAAATGCATCAGGAATAACAATCCAACTTCTACCAGTAGTGATAATGAGTACTTTTGATACTTGATGTGTTTTTCATTGACAATACTGCTGTTCACTTAAAAATTACTTGTAACTGAGTATCACTACTTGCGTGAAAGTTCTGCATACTTCTACCAGTAGTGGACCTCCATAAATTCAGTTTTATTTATATAGCACCAAATCACCAACAAAAGTTGTTTCAGGACACTTTACAAAGTAAGGTCTAAACTTTACTGCTATTATTATAGAGGAAAAACCCAACAAATCCCCCAGAGCAGTACTTGGCGACAGCGGGGAGGAAAAACTCCTTTTAATAGAAGAAACCTCCGACAGACCCCGGCTCTCGGTGGGCAGCCATCTACCACAGCCAGTGGGGGTGAGTGGATAGAGGAAAGAAAAGAAAAGCAACAAGACACAACAAACAGTCAAACATTGGGCAGGTTGATGTGGCCGGTGATTGCTCATCAGAAACATTGAGCTCCAGGGCCAGGGCAACCTGCAGAAAGGTACAGGGAGAGAGAGAGGATACACTATGGAAGAGAGGAGACACGTAGTTAGGGAAGCGTAGTTGTGGCATATACTGTAGATGCATGGAGAGAGGAGAGGAGAGGAGCTCAGAGCATCATGGGGCAGTCTAGGCCTATAGCAGCATAACTAAGGGAAGGCAGCCGACTCTCAGGTGTTTCCTACCGCAGTCAGATCACGTAATGAGCGTTGTCCCTGCTAAGAAGGCCTGTGAGAAACACATAAACACAGTGTAGTGTGTTGTTTTAGAAACATGGCTTGTGTTATGGTGTGTTAGTAAAACTGTGTTAAAGGTCGAATCCCATGGCTCATGTGTAAGCAGACGGCCTGAGCGACTCTACCAGGACGTTCATTTGATCTTCCCTGACCCCTACAGGTCAAATATTAAATCTTGATTCTGTATCTTCACTTTGCACTAACGCTTTTGTAAAATGTGGCCATTTAAAACAGGAACAACAATTTTAGACAATAACGACTGCCTATAGAGGGATGGTATGGACATAATTATTTTTGAATAGCAAAAATTTGAAGCTTTTTTGAAAGTGGAAGTGACATTTTTGAAAAATGACAATGGAGACATTTAATAAATTGCAAAGACTTTAGAAAATAACATTTAAAATGAGGACATTTCAGAAAAGTGTGAACATTTTTCAATGTGACAACATTCATTGGATTTATTTATTTATTTTTTTACTTTTGTGGGTTTAGACCTGATTTTAGAATTCAGTTTAGTTCAGGTTTGAGAACATGTCCTGAGGCTGAATGAAAGTCAGTGCAGTGTAATCTGACTCTGTTGTTTACTGAGACTGCAGCTGTTCAGCTTGAACTTTGACACATTTGACATATTAAAGATGTACTGTGGATCATACAAGTTAAAATTATTTTAACAATAATACTAATATACAATAAAATATATAAATCACCTATAAACAGATGAAGTCTGAACACAGAGGCACATCCTGAAGACCTGCACTCATCATATTACATTTGGCCCCTATACCTTTCTTCTACTTCTTCTTTTTCTTGGACTGCAGTCCTCCACATGCGTGACCAGCAGCCTGTCATCACTGATTGGGTGGCAGGGTATCCCAGGCGACGTGTGATTGGTTGATGCCCAGTGATCACTCATTCAGAGTGTGATCAAGTGTTGGAGTCAGTGCTCAGATTCCTCTTTCTGTTTCTACATTTAGAAACACTGAGCTAATGCTAACGTTAGCTCTGAGTCAACAGACCCTGTAGACAGAAGAGGTCAAAGGTCACAGCAGCTTGGGGACAACATGCAGCACACGTACTCACATGTATCTCCTGCTACAACTCAGCGCTCATGTGTACCAGCCACAGTAAACACACCACAGCCAATCACAGCAGAGAGATAATTACTGAGATGACCCTTAAGGAGCCCCTGAGAAGTCGGGGTTTGTCAGTTTTTTAAAGTCAGGACTGAAGTTCCTGCAGCAGCAAATGTGCTTCATAGAAAGAGTTTCCAAAATAATGGTGTAATTATAGAGGTTGATGTGAGCATGCCAGTAGGAAATCGACCTCAGATCAGATCAGGGTCGATTCCTGGAAGACGGACACATGGATAGTTATTTGTGGACATCCGGCAGCAGCTCTGCTTTCCAGCTGTACTCATCTCTGTAAATAACACAGTACGACCAGGATGTGAAAAGGTTCTCTTAAAGGTGTTCTACTGAATGACTTTAAATAAAGAAAGTAAGAGATCTTCTAAAGCCTCTTTGTGTCCTGGACAGGTTGTAGCGGTGGTTACAGGAACAGATCTATCTGTTTCTAGAGTATGTACATTGGAGCAAAGTATATTTACTTGAGTAATAAACTTAAATGCAAAGCTGATGTACTTTACTTGTTCTTTTCATACTTTGAGAATACAGAGACTTTAGACTGAACTCTCTTACTTTATTTTGAGTACAGCTGGAAAGCAGATCTACTCTAGGGCATCCACAAATAACTGTCCATGTCCCTTTGACTGTCTGCAGAGCCTGGTGGACTGTGAGGTACGGGAGGACCAAGATTTGCATCATCGCTTGTCTGATGCTGTTGGTACTGCTAAATACCAGAAACATCTCAGTAGAACACAGTCCTGAGCAGCTGAGTCTGTACAGTAATTTATAAATACACCCAGGCCTGCAGGGGGCGGTGACTGACAAAAAGTAAACATTGCAGAAGAAGAAGAAGAAGAAGGAGAAGAAGAAGAAGGAGAAGGTACCCCGCTGGTTACTCTAAAGAACTTTTTACCAGATGATCCAGTGACAGCAGAAGTGTGTCTGAATGCGTGTTCACGTCTGACGAGAAGATGAGATGTTGCGGGGGAGAAGAGGTTTAGTCGAGAAATACGGAGAAAGACTAGAGGTTGGAATGGAAGGGAACACGGCTACTAAACATGCTAACTGCACTGCATCCTGCTAATACAGCTAATGTACAGATAACACCTGTTTCAGAATCGGCTTTATTGGCCAAGTATGTATGTTAAACACACACAGGGAATTTGACTCCAGTGCAGAGGCGCTCGGTATGCTTTGTAACCTTAACATAAGGTAACAGCAAATACAAAATAAAAATTTTGTGAAAACAATTTTTAGAATTCAGTTTATGCGTATAACTCATAGAAATCATCTCCGGGCATTTTACATAATCGGGTCTAGATGTTGCAGTGTTGTACAGAAGACCCCAACAAACCCCCCTTGAGCAGTATTTGGCGACAGTGGGGAGGGAAAACTCCCTTTAACAGAAGAAACCTCCCACTCCAGTTTAGAATAGGATATATTAGAATAGAACGGCCTTCTTTGTCATTACACAAATGTACAATGAAATTTGTCATTTTTGGTTAAAACTAATAAATAATAAGTACAATAAAAGACAGAGACAAAACACGTCAACAACAGTGCCTCACAGTGTCTAGCAGCATGTTGATCATTGCACATTGGAGTTTAGTTCTTTTATTGCATGTGGGTTAAAGCTACTGAAGAGTCTGTTCATAGACATATAGCACAGGTGGTTCCCAGGGTGAAAGGGGTCTTTGATTATTTTTGTGGCTCGTTGCAGGCTTCGGGCTCTGTTTATGTCTGCGAGAGAGGAAAGCAGAGTCCTTATGATACCCTCAGCTGATTTAATCACTCTGTCCAGAGCCTTCCTGTCAGCCACAGTGCAGCCTATGAACCACACCAGGATGTCATGGGTACTGATGCTCTCTGCAGAACATTTATAGAAGGACAGCAGCAGTTTCTGGGACAGGTTAACTCTCCTCAGTGACCTTAACGAGTAAGTAACCTTCACAAGTGAGGTGGTGTTAATTGTCCATGTGATGTCCTGAGAGACATGTCTCTCAGGACTTTCAAGTCAGTGACCCTCTCCACCATGTCTCCTTTAATGTAAAGAGGAGCAGGTTACTCCCTCTTCCTCCAAAAATCAATAACCATTTCTTTGGTTTTGGAGGGGTTTAGTGCCAGCTTGTTTTCAGAGTACCATATCGGCAGTTTTTGGACTTCATCTCTGTAGGCCGACTTGCTGTTGTTCTGGGTCAGTCCCACTACAGTAGTGTTGTCTGCAAATTTGATGATTGTGTTTGTGTTACAGTCATGAGTGTACAAGGTGTAAAGCAGAGGGTTCAACACGCATGCCTGGGGGGCTCCAGTGCTGAGAGTCAGGACTGATGGATAGTATTTGTTCTGACGTTTTTAGAGATGTTTTTAGAGATGCTTCGTTATCGGACCAAGCTAGCTCTGTTAGCAGGCAGCTTCATCTAGTTCAGAGCCCAGCAGTGTGCGGCAGTGCTGTCTAGTTAAGAATGTTCAGAGATCTTGTGCATGGGCCCTTGACTCTTGGCTACTGCAGATGCTGTAAAAGGTTATGGTGGTCCTGAGCCTTTGGGGCACCATTTTTTAATAAAGGATTTAGGTTATGAATGTGTCAGCAGGGGTTTATAAAGGATGTTATAGCACATTTCCACTGATATTGATCACCCATTCATACTGTCTAGAAATGTAGTCGGGAATTACAGTATCTTGGTTAATTTATGATCACGTACACACAGAGTGTTAAAGTCATAATATGGGCATGGACTACTGCAGAACAGGTGAACAGCTGTTATTCAGCCTTGGTACTGCTGCATACTTCTTGTTAACGTCTTTGCTGTACATGTGTGATGTTTTTTTGTTTTCTTTAAAGAGCTGAAGATCATTTTCAAACCCGATCAGTGATAAAGTTGTTTGATTTGATTCTGTTTGTTAGGCCAGGATCCAGACTTGTGCCCAACCAGCTGCTGATCCTGTTGGATCCTGTCTGAGGAGCAGCAGTGATGGCGGGTTGTGGTCGTCGTCGCAGGATGATGAATTTCAATGTTGATGCAGTTAGCATCAACAGAGGAGACAGTTTACCTCCATCCATGCAACAACCTACACCTCTGTTCCCTGTAAGACTTTCAGACCTGAACCTCTGTCTAGAAACTTTCAGCTCTCATGTAAGCGCACAACTGACTTTCATTTAAGAGTCATGATGGCAGCCTGGGTGTTTACCATACATTGTTCTCTGTAGCCCCTTTTACACAGAGATTGTGTGGCAAATTGCCAGTGTTTTGACCCTCCTTCAATGCGGATTTTTTGATTAAGCCCCTTTTACAGTGAACTTTAAAAAGCTGGCAAATTGCTGAACCTGTGTTATAAATGGAAATAGGAAGTTGCAGTGGCCTACTATACTACTATGTGCGTCCAGTTTCAGGTCTGTGCATCTGTCAGATAACTTGAGAGAGAGTTCTTCATTATCACAGTAATGCAGTGACAGCACTGACAGCAGTGCACTCTGGGACTTGTACTTGACTCAGTCTGTTTGTTGTTGTCCAGGTGATGGAACACAAGCCTCTCCCCCTGGCAGGTGGGGAGGAGGTGGAGTATCTGTTGGCTCTTAAACAGGAGTTCAGAGGAGCCATGAGGAGTCTGCCCTTCTTCATCCAACCAGCTGCTCCGCACAGAGGTCAGAGGTCACAGAACACACACAGCTGTGTCTCTTTGTACTTGTGAGGACCATCTATTCATGATGTTTTCTCTAGGCCTTAACAGTAACATCAAACCATAATCTGAATCGTCAGACAGCCCCGTGAACGGGTGAGGGCTGGACAGCATGTCCTCACAGTGTAGAAGTGTGTCCTTACTGTGCTGAGCAGATGCCTCACACAACGACAAAACACACCACCACTGACACACACAGAGCAACACAGCATGTCATTATTAATAAGTTAATGGTCAGTCAAGCTGATCTTTTCTCATGATCAGTGCAGGTGCTGATCAGCTGATATAAGAACACTGGACCTCATTGACCAACATCTTCTTATGTTTTTTTTTTTGTTTGTTTGTTTTATGTTCTTAAGCAAGGCCCTAAGAAAAATCTGCATCTGATTCATGAGCATGTTCTTAAACCACATAATTGTTTGCCACTGATGAACCCCATTGTCTTGGTAAGCTAAAGGCGCGTGCCAGTCATTCCTAATTACTATAGGTAGACATCTTGCCAGTGTCCTTAATAGGGCATGAGACTGCAGGGCTGTGTGCACACAGGAGCCTCACACAGAAATTGAAAAGACAAGCTGAGAAAGTCAATGCTACAGTAAAAATCTAATGATGGTGGAGCATCAAACTCCAAATGGAGGAAAAACTTTAGCTAGAAGAGCAAAAAGCTGTCATATACCCCCTACTGACACTTAGTGTAGTGTCAGTAGTGAATATAAAACAAAAACAAAGCATGGGAGGCTCTTCTTTGCTCAGTGAACACTGTATATGGAGAAGGGCACACAACTGATGAAGTAAAAAGATGTCTGATCTCTAATCTGAGACAACAAAACAAATAGAAGAGAATTGCTGACCGATGGAGGAGGACAGGTTGGCCCAGTGACCTGAGCTGGACCAGCGCATCGGGGCTGTGCACGGCTCTCAGGTGGGCCGCCAGATGCTCCCAGATCTCCATGTGGGCCCCCAGGTGCCTTCAACCGCCCTGCGTCTGAGCTCAGACACTGGAAAACCTAACCCTGACACACTGGCCACAATATCCGAAGACAGTTAAAGAAATTAACGGAAATTAGAGACATAGAGATCTGTACTTGAATTAGGCCCAGTGTCTTGTACATTGTACATTGTTTTATTGATAAGTTCTTGTCCTGTGTGTTTCCCGTCCAGATGTGGAGAGGTACTCGGACAAATACCACAGCAGTGAGCAGCCCGACAGCCTGATGCGCTGGACTCCAGGTGAGCCTCTCTGACATTACTGATAATACCTGATATGTGTTGATTGCTTGATTTACTGGTCATTTAACAAAGACAGATGACAGTTGTGGCACCAGGTCGACACCACCAGTGATTGGTTTTTATGTATTGATCACAGACCAGCAGATCAGTAGATGTTGGATCAGTGATCACTTATATTTGTTACAGATGTTTTAAGGTCACTGTTTCTATGAAGTCTTTGGTTCTGTCGCTGTAGTTTGCCAGAAGTATTTGGAGCCTTTAGCATAGATGTAATTTTAAATGGAAAACACTTCCATGTTTTTCCTACTGATCAATGCTCAGTAACCCATAAAGACACAGTGAAAACATGGCTTCTGTGCAGCCACTCAACCATACAAGCCTGATGGATGGAGAGCTGCTGAGACGCTCGTCCTCCAGCAGCTTCTACACACCGACTCCAGGAGGAGTCCTGCCGGTTCCATGTCCCAGTCCCAGACCACTGTGCTCTTGGGGACGCTCAGAGCTTCAGACATGGTTTGACACACATAGGTGTGTGCGTGTCTACGCTCTGTCCAGTCAGCCCAGTTTGCCACAGGTGGACTCCGGTCAGGATCAGGACACCTGTCAAACAGGATGTACCTGAGCACAGTGTGGAGCCACAGCAGAGGGTCTGGAGATGTCTGGATATGATGGATTTCACTGTTGTATCCATCCATCCATCCATCCATTTTCTATACCGCTTAGTCCCAAACGGGGTCACGGGGGGCTGGACCCAATCCCAGCCAGCTGCGGGCGAGAGGCGGGGTACACCCTGGGCAGGTCGCCAGTCCATCGCTGTTGTATCTAAAAACACATTTTCACTTTATCATGGTGGGATATTGAGCATACACTGATTGGTTTATTGATGGGCAGAAATTGTCATTTTACCAGTTTGAAATGAAATCTACAGCACAAAGGGTGCAGTCAGCGAAGCAGTGTGATCTGTTTGTGAAGCTGCTGTGAACTTTTAGTGTGATGTTAAACTGAGAGTTTTGAATGACTTATGGTTGTTTCAGAATGGAAGAGATTACCCCAAGAGCTCAGAGTCCACATCAGGAAACCTCCCCAAGATGGTCAGTACACCGAGTGTTCTGTGTACACACAGTACTCTGAATACACTCTGAGCATGGAAACTATGGCAGAGAACAAACCTGGATCAAACTCTGTACTGTAGAAACAATGCTGGATGTTTTCTCTCTGCAGCTCTCAGGTGTTTCAGGTGTGCTGCATAAAGTACAGTTGCATTAATGTCTTCCTGTCTTTGACCTTCAGGCATCTCGGTGGCACTCGGTCACTCTAACAGAGTTCAGTCTGGTCAGAAGAAGAAAAAGGTCAAAGAGAAAGAGGAGGTGCTGCTCAAACTGGAGGTGAGACAGACTTCAGTAAACATGAATTTAAACCCTAGGATTTTCCTGGGAACACCTGAAGTACTAATAACTACCACATGTACTGCAGGGCTCCAGACTTAACTTCTTCCACGATGAGCACTGGTGCTCCTTACTGAAAACTTATTTTTTTCTTCAATACCGGTAATAAGTAAATGTGCACGTTATGATAACCGTCAGTTTTATACCGTGGTGGACCATGACACTGGTGTACCACGTCCTTTCAGCTGCAACAGTTTTTTCCTTTACCTTTGTCCTGTAGTCTACAATTTCTACCTTAAACTGTGTCCTGTAGTCTGGCATTTCCACCTTAACCAATAGCTCCACCTTAACTGTGACAGAGCCTAGAGAAGAAGGAGGAGCAGGAGAGCTCGGAGGAGGAGGAGCAGGGGGAGGAGAAGAAGAAACAGGAGGAAGAGGAGGCTGAGGGAGAGGAGGAGTACAACGAGGAAGAGTTTGAGGAGGTGAGAGTTGAATTAAAATTAGATGTTAACAAGTTCAAATGTGTAATTTATGTGATGCTTAATTAGGAATGATTAAAGTCCCCATATCATGCTCATTTTGTTCATTTCCAGCCTTTTAATGTTTAATCCTACATTAAAAGGATTAATGGGGGGGGGGGAATCAGAGACAAATAAGCTACGTTTTCGACAGTGACAATACCTCAAATCCTACCAGACACGTTCGAACCAGAGTATGAAAGTGGACAGCACAATGAACTGCAATGGCATTATTAAGCTGAATGTCTCCTCCATAGATAGGTAAACAATGGTGTATGTACTGATGAAAAGAGATGTGTAACACTCTAAACAAAGTGGGTAACTGACAAACCCCATATTTTAACCGACATAATGCAGACATAGTAGCTTCTCCAACCTTACAACAATTTTCTCTAACGTTACAGAAACAAGGCATTAACATGCAACGTGTGTGACTCTCTGTGTTTTGTTGCTGACCTGATGAATGTGAATTGTCATCCATTCTTTCTTCTGTAACTGCTGCATATCAGCGACTCAAGTTAAATATGATGACTGTGCAGTTCGACTTTATCTGACAACACAGTCACATGTCGATGGAGCAACAAACCAAATGTGACTCGCTAAGAGAGTTTTTCCTGGCTAATGAGTCGGTTTATGAAGGGCAATAAAACTGATCTTAAGTTCAATATGTTATTGATGTGTATTCTGTATATGCAGTAGAAAAATGTGTTAATTTTAATTAACGCTTCATAAATCTTCTTGTGGAACAACACTTCCGTTGTGTCCTCACAGGTACTGTGTAATGAGATGGTGATTGATGTGTGATGACACCAATAGTCTTCACCATGTTATTATTGTGTACCATGACAGTTACTAACATAAGTTTAATTAGACACAATTATGTGTAATAATTATACCTGTGGAACACCTGATGTAATATTAATGTTCACTAGTAACCAGTGTGTTTTTAACTTTTAACATTCAGTTTATTAACTCATCTGAACGTGTGTTTCCAGGAGACAGACTACGTCATGTCGTACTTTGATAATGGAGAGGACTTTGGAGGCGACAGTGATGACAACATGGACGAGGCTATTTACTGAAACAGCAGCACACACACTGACGACAAGTCACATTTTATGATTCAATGTTTGGACACTTTTTACAGCGGGTTTTATCGCATGCACAGGAACCATCCTGCAGCTCTTTTAGATTTTATCATGAGACAGACTCAACCAGAGACTCTGGGACTGGACTCAGGATTTATCCAGTGGCACTGGTGAATCTGTGGACATGTCCACATGTTCGTTTTATGTTGGGGAGAGCAGCCCCTGAGCTGTGTGTGTTTGGTTAAATAAACACAGAGTTACAGTGGCGATGGTGGAGTCCAGATGGTGTGTGTGCCCAGTTCACACACCTTTATCTGCACTGCGTTCAGGAGAAGTAACATGTTCAGCGCAGACATTAAGCTGATAGACGAGTTTGGAAAATGTAACAGTAAATATACTGAAAATGGAACAAAACAAAACAATCATTTTATATGCAGGGTTTTCTGAAGTAAATTTGATGTTTGCAGATATTGTTGAGCATCATTTCTGTGATTTCACTGTAACAGTCTGATGAACAGCAACAGAGTTTCAAAACCTGACCTGAGACTTTGGAGAGACCAGGAAGGAGCTTTGCTTTCTGACAAACACTGATCCCATTAATTACATGTGTACTGATTGATTGGCTGAGATAAAAAATGGCCCGTTTTCAGCATGTTCGGTCTTTCACCAGTCAAAGGTTTTCTACACACTGATGTGCACTGATGTTCAGCGGCTTGCTCAAGGGGACTTCTACATGTGGGCTGGAGAAGCCGGGGATTGAACCGATGACCCTAGAGCTGCTCTACCTCCTGAGCCGCAGACACCCCGACCAAAGTCCCAGTGAGGAGGAGACACATTCACCTTCACTTCCATATCCAGCCAATCAGAGAGGGGAGCTGTGATCTATGACCTCTCCTCAGGAAGTAAAGTTTGTGTCTGTCCCAGTTTTCCAGCTGCAGGTGAAGTAATCCCAGCAGCAAAGGGACAGAAGCTGTTTTGCTGCAGAGGACAGTGACAGAGGTGAACGACAGTTGGTGAAACCAAGTTCTAATAGTGGTCTTGTTTAGCTCTGTTCAGTCTAACGAGGGAAAACATTTAGTGAGTAATAGGCAAGTTGGGGGAGAGAGTAGTGTACATGATCACATACTGTAAATAAATAATAATGATAAAGACTTGGAGGGGACTGGCAGTGTGTCCGTCCTGACGGCTGGCAGCCGAGTTGGACCGAGGCCTGGTCAGGGAGCTCCAGGCTCAGCAGGGTCGGATCCGCCGTGGTGACTGTGTTGATGTTCTGGCCTTTTTTGGTTATATTCATTTACGAGTATATGTTGTCTACTGATGACAGCACTGCTGTACTGTTTCATTATGATTTATGTTTATTTGTAGTTGTTGTGACTAATGTTATCCAGCTGTGAAACAGCAGATCCTGATTCCTTACCAAACTGCTCCAGACCCTGTTGATTAGGGACCCAGCTCTCCCTCCCCATGCTGCCCACTCCAGAGAGCTCCCCCCAGACAGCCCCATTATGTCTCGACCACAAGGGGCAGGACAGTGATAATTTTATTCTTCAGAGCTCAGACTTTCCTGTGTTTCTGTGGTGACAGCCTCCGTCCCCCCTTTGTACCTCCTCCTCCACCACAGCAGCAGTAGCAGCAGCATAACAGCCATCAACAGACCAGCAGGAGCAGAGATGATGTGAATCCTGTGTGAGCGGGAGAACTCGGCCCTCCAGCTCACCTCCAGACGGTTGTCCATGCTTAGGTGAGAGGTGGTACAGGTGTAGTTGTGTTTCCTCCGCAGCTCCTCATCATCTACCATCAGGGTTTTCCTCACCTGGTAGAGGCCATTACCATTGGGCAGCACCAATCCACCGGACAGCTCGCCCTCGTCCACAGGCTGGCCGTCCCGCAGTAGTGTCAGGTTGATGTGGCGAGGATAGAAGTCTGTGGCCAGACAAGTGACCAGAGCCCCGCCCACCACCTGCTTCGTTATGAAGCGTACTCTAGGACGGACCCGACGTGTGACCAGGTGTTTCTCGCGTTCGAAGAACTGCTGGAGCGTCCGGACACAGAAAGGCAGGTAGATGTTGGAGTAGAGCATCTGGAAGTATGTCTTCTTCATGGTGTCCCACTGGATCTCCCAGCTGTCCCCACTAGCATAGGTAAAATGCGTCATGTTGTACAACAGGCTGTCAGCGTCCTGCCCATTGGAGCCATCCCTGAACATGATGAGCGCCGGCTGTCCGTCCTCCAGTACCTCACAGCCTGTCATCCTCTGCTGGATGTGGACTCCCGTTGTCAGATTGAAGCGGTGTTTGACCAGCGTCAGCCTTTTCTTCATGCTGGAGAAAATGTCCCGCAGCACAAACACGGCCTCCTGGCCCAGGTCCACCTCACCTCCACCGCCAGTCCTTGTTATCCGGTCGATCTCCGAGTCAAAGTATCCCACCTGGATGTCGTCCAACATCAGGACCACAGAGAACTCTGGAAATGGGGTTGTCCCTGAGATGTAGTTGGCCAGGGCCCACAGCGAATGTCGTCCTGAGCCTGAGATAAATAAAGCATTATGGATAAAACATACCATGGTTGTCTGTAGGCAGCTGTGTCTTATTCAGGTTTGAAGGCCCCCGTGGTCCCTTGCAGGTGGACCTTTCAAACAGTAAGAGATAGCATTTTGAGTTCTGCTCCATAGTTGGTAAGTTTAGAAAATCATAGATCATTAAAATCATCATTGGTCAGTCGTGATTAATTAGCTGACCCTGCTAGTACTCACTGGTACTACAACAATGCCGATAAATGATTATTAACACACCCTGAAGAAGGACAGAAACAGTTTGTTACCTGAACTCATCACCTGATGAAAGAACAGAGGCACAAACACGAGCTGGAGGACAAACATGTCTGTGATCACGAGTCTGGCCTGGCTGATCAGTCCATTTCCTGCTCTTTCACTCAGCAACTTTAGTTTCACTTTCTATACTGAACAGACACCTGTTTGAACCAACCACAGTCCCACACACAGCTGTCTCCAGGCAGATCAGAGCATTACTTTCCTGCTGTCATATTTATTTCCTCCCTGCATTCTTCTTTCTTTCACTTCCTCTTCACATCATTCCCTCCCTCATTATAACCCTCAGCTCCACACTGACCTCAGCACCGACTGCCTCCCATCTTACTTCAGAGTCCATCAGTCCTGCCCCCTCTGGCCCCACCCCTCCAAAGGTGGCCCCGCCCCCACCCCTCAGTATCAGCTCAGTGTGAACTGGTCTTCAGGAGTCTCAGCAGGACCTCTGAGCTCCAGCTCTACATGAACCTCTGAGTTTAATTATTTAGAACGAAAAAAAAAGAAGAGGAACATTTTTTCATCACTGTTGTTTCCCTTTTGTATCAGATGACCTGGATTTAAACTGAACATGAAGACAATGTGGAGCCGGACCACCATGGTGGTGATGATGATTTTGATGGGACTTTGCTGCTCAGGTCAGATGCATTCATCTTTTATGGAAAATATGTGTATAGGAGTGTATGCATGTATACTAAATAGAAAGAAATCAGATTTTCGCCTGTGTGATAATAATTCTGTTTTCAGTCGGAAGCAGCTGACATTCGACCAGCGCACACTGGAAAAAAATAGACTATTTTAGATAAATGGCACTAAAATGTGACACAGCTTGTGCTGTGTCCATAAAACATGCATTTTTCTTTTCTTATGTTTGAAATGAAGCAACTGCTACCAAAGGGTTAGTCATTGTTCAGTGTATTGTTTGTTAGTGTTTTAAAAATTTTGCCTGTGTTGTATACTTCAACAGTTGTTAGCACCCACTCAGTTTATAGGAAGCTGCACTGCTCTAAATAAATACTAATAAAGAATAATTAGAGAGGTTTAATGTGGTGGCCCAGTCTGTGTGCAGACAGGAGGCTCCGCTCTGTCCGTATTCATCAGCCTTATATTCATATAGCAGGCGTCTTTGTGTGTTTTGCTCTTGAACTTCATGTTGAAATTAAATTACAAAGGAAAACCCACTTCAGTGTGTTTGTCTGTAAAGGTTTAAGAGAGATGCTGTTTGTCTTCACAGTTGTCCCGCATTCGAAGTTACAGTTACATTTCTACATGAACAGAAACATCTCACTGATTCCTGCTTATTGGCTTTGTTTTTACCTTAGAACAAATGTTCTGTTTGAAACTGGTTGAAATTAAAAATACATGTCAGAAGAGCCTCAGTAGAGATTTAATGAAGCTGTTTTGGACTGTGAAACTAACCCTGATCCAGATCAGATGAATAAACAGAGTGTTGCTGCATTGGTTACACCTCTGCTTAATTAACTAACGAGCTGGAAGTGAATCAGCAGCCTCTTAATTGGATCCAATTAAATAAACACCAGTAGACAGACGGATGGGGGCAGTGATCCTGTTAGAGACTCTGAGCCTTCATCATCAGTCAGTCAACCTGTATTTATATAGCACTTTCAAACAGCTAGTAGCTGACCAAAGTGCTTTGCAACAGGATAAAATAAGATCAAACATAATCATCTAATAGAGTAAAATAGAAAACTGCTGGAGTGTTAGGAGTTACTGAGGAGTAAAAGCCAGAGTAAATAAATAAGTCTTTAATTTGGACTCAAAGCTCCAGACCTCAGATAGACTGAATGTCCAGTGGTAAAGAGTTTCACAGCCACCAAAAAGGCACAATCACAAAAACGCTTACATCTAGATCAAGGGGGCTCTAGAAGCAGTTCACCAGTAGACCGGAGTGTTAGATTATGTTTACGAAGGGTTAATTGATCTGTCATTGTTGCCACAGTGAAGCCGTGAAGTTCATGGTCAGAGTTGGGTGTGGGACAATGCACTTGGGGGGTGGCTGTCTCCTGAACCTGAACTCAGACTCTCACGACCTTTAGGCGCTGAGGCCCCCATCTGCAGGGGCAGGGGAGGATTTTAGGGATTTACAGGGCAGGTCAGGGTGAGCAGGGGGGCAGGCTGTCTGCTGCAGTGTTGTATAATGAGGACCCAGATGGGGGGCGTGCGGATTTAATCCTTGACCTGCAGTCGGAGGCACGTCGGTTCACGCAGGAAGCTGGTCTGGTCCTGGTGTCTCCAGTCATGTAGAGACACAGTCAGTCCAGCACCTGGACTCAGATTCCATTGGGTCATGTCAGGCACTGAATTCAGGACACATGTGGACCAGTTCTGTATGAGGATCTGTCAGGCTAACTGTGCGTTAGTGTCAGCTCAGTTCTGGCAGTTTGGAGAATAAAATGTGATTCACTTCAAACTGAAAACCAGGTCCATGTGCGGCCCAGTGTCGGCACCAGACCGGTGTTGATCATTTAGTGGTTGCAGCAGTCGGGAAGCTGTGGCGGCATGTTGAATTATTTCATAGACTTAGGGAACTGCTCAGTAAAATTAACTAGGTACTTTAAACTGAGAGCGCCCTGGTCTGTTGTTCCTACACAAACCTGAACCAGGACAGAGAAAAGTGCATGGAAAGTGATGAGCAGCTGTGAAACAATGAAGTGAGAGATGTTGTAAATGAAGCAGCTGCAGCATGAGGACGGTGCAGACTTTGTGTGGTTTTGTTGTTTTTTGGGATGTGGGGGGCCTGTTGTGTCTGGGTTTAGACTTTTGTTGTCATTATTGTTGTCATTCATGCTATGGAAGGTGGAGGGTCTGGGGGAGTGTTTTCCAGCATTTGAGGTGGTCTGAGGGTCCAGACGTCATGGGGAGGCCTGCTGCCGTCTCTCCTCCCAAAGCATCCTCTGAGAGACCAGCTGGGGCCAGAACAAGACAGGAGGACAGGAGAGTGTGTGTGTGGGGTGATGACTGGGTGGGTGTCGTCTGAGTGATGTGTTTGGGAGAATAGGGGGTGAGAGGCGGTGTTTTTTGGGTGGGGGGTGGGGGTCCTGGGAAACTCACCTCGACCAAGTTCAAGTAGAAAAGAGATGGAAGAAAAGCGATGCGTTCACTGACCCAGCTCAGTTTTGACTGATGAAGTTTCACAGGCACAGAGATGAAGTTTATTTTATTTCCAGAGAATCACTTTTATTTTTACAGCTTTGTGAAGTTTAAGTTCGGGCTCCTCTGTTTAATTAATCAGTTCAGACGTGCACATGAACCGACTGGGTTAAACGCCAGTCTTTAATAATCCAGACACAGGTGTTGTCTCCCATCCAGTTAAATAGAACTTCATTCATTTTCACACAGTTCTCAGTGCTTTACAGATAAGTGACAGCATGGCAGGAAGGCAAAAAATAAAACGTTTTGTAAATATAAAACAAAAATCAATCAAATGGAATTAAGTGCAAACCAGATGCTATCATGACAAATATAATATGTAAGGTTCTTTTATAGGTTTCTTCTGTTAAAGGGGGTTTTTCCTCTCCACTGTTGCCAGCTGCTTAGTCAAGGGTGATTTGTTGGGTGTTTCTCCATGTAAGGTGCCGTGAATGGTTTCTGTTGTGAACTGACAATATACAATTGAATAGTTGTAACTGTTTTAGCCCAGTGAGGAAAGGTTTCTTTGTCCTCTGGTTTGCTATATAACCTTATGTCTTCAGATGTGCTGATGCAAACTGAGCTGGGGTTTCCTCTGTATATTGGCAGTACATTTTTATATACAACAACCAGCAAGTATTGGTGTTTTTCTTACATTTCAATGATTCACATTTGTAGTTTTGCATGACCAGGTCTGGTCCACACCCGTGCTCCTAGTGTTCTTACAGGCTCGATAGTTGGACAGATGCTTTATTGTCCTTGGAGGGGAGGAAGAAAGGAAAATAATAAATAGATTAAAAAAAAAAACTGAATAAACCAAAAAAGGATAAATGAAAGGATAAATGTGGATTCCTAAAGGATAGCAAATACTGTACATAGATGGGTGAATAAATGTGTATGTGTTAAAACCAATAATACTAAAAAAGCTTCATTGTTAGAAAACAGTTGTAACTGAAATAGTTCCCTGTTTCAAGTTGTTTAGAATTCTCACAGAAGCACACTGCTCCTAATGTGACTGGAGGCTGCGGTTGCTATGGTAGCCAACTGTTTTCAGGGCTGTTTGGTGATGGCTGTCAGTCTTGTTCTGAGAGTGACTGGTAGGTTTCCACGGCCATATCTAGGCCATTACAACCTGATAACATGTTCCTGTTTACACCATGAAACAAGCTGTGAGGACAGTTTGTTGAATATATCTGTAATCACAATAATAAACAATTAAAAATAGTTTTTAAAACTGTGTGAGTCCTTTAGGGATGACAAATACTGACTGAAAGCTCTAAATACTGAAGCACATCAGTGAATGTAAAATCAAATTAGTAAAAAAATAAATGTTGGTAATTACTCAGGAAAAAATGTAGATTAAAGAGTTAACTTCACTGTGTATTTATCAATTTATTTCCCAGTTAATTGTCAAAATATATTTATTTAGTGACTCAGTTATTTATGTATTGATTTATGTTCTGTTCCTTCATAGTTTGACTGAATCTGGTTCAGGGCAGAAACAGTCTGAGGCTTTTTGAAATCACCTTAAACCCACCTGAGCTCGTCTTCAGGTCTCTGATCTACCTGCCTGCTCTCAGTCCTTTCCTGAATTTGAGTTCACCTGTGGCAGGTAATCTGTGACAGAAAGAGATCAGAGGAAGAGAACATCTCTAATGTTAGTATTTCATCTGTCTGCTCCTTTCAGGTGTGGGTGGAGCCTCAGAGCTGGCCTTCCTTAAAGAACCCAGTGATGTCATTGCGGTGAGGGACCACCCCCTGACGTTGGACTGTCAGGTTCAGGGGGAAGGGCCCATTTCCATCACCTGGAGGCGGAATGGTGTTCCCGTGGCCACCGGTACCAGGGCGACGGTCCTCAGCAACGGCACGCTGCTCATTAGAAACTTCTCCAAGAGGCGAGAGCACAATGAGACGGACGCTGGGGAGTACGACTGCGCCGCACAGAACCGCTATGGCATGTTGATTAGCCGCAAGGCCCGGGTCCAGTTTGCATGTGAGTCACAGGGGTGACTGCGAAACATACATGAGCATACAAGCATACTTAAAACATACACAAATATACAGCTTTTTGTCATCGTGTATTCATCCATATCTGTATTTACCCCTCACCCCACCCCAGCCCTCCCTAAATTTGTGTCTCACCCAGAGTCTGTTGCTGTGGATGAAGGGGGAGTGGCCAGACTCACCTGTCAGGTCAATGGAATCCCAGAGGCCAACATCACCTGGCAGAGAGACCGACTCCCACTGAGCATCGACGACCCCAGGTATAATTTACCTCATGCGTGTTTAATTGGGAGGTTATGATATTTGTAATTTTGTGACAGAAATATTTCTCTATACCGTCGTGGGACTGTCACGGTACCTACCAGGATATTACATATGGTTATTTCACTAGTATAACTGTGTTCAAGTTGCAGAATTTGAAACTGACATAGTGGATGCTCCATCGTCGACTTTTACAGCTGTTGTGTGGCAGAATTGTAGTTTTCCCATTTCAAGAAATGACACGGACAGAAAGGAAACTGCCAAACAATTTACAAATCCTGCTGGACCAAGATAATACTAGCCCCATTTAGGACTGAGACAGTCCTGGGTACATCTCACATAAACAGTCAGGACAACACTCTGCACAACACTTTAATCAAGATGAGCAAACAAATCTGATGCACAAATGCAAAACCAACCACTTAGCAACCACTGCTGAAGTCTTTTCTCTTGAAAAAATAGACCACGGAGTAGGAGCACTAAGTTAAAAGGAAAGTTGTACAAAAACCTGATTTATTCTTTAGTGAAGGGCATTTTTCCATATTTTTGTGACAAATATTGTATTGTGGGTGTTTTATTGCGGCAATAACATACTGTGAGCTTTTGGTATCATCATATCACTAGTGTTTAACATATACTAACAAGTATTTAACATGTGCTATGCATACTCAGGTATAGTTTTTGTTTTGCACAGGTACACCCTGCTTCCTAATGGTGTACTCCAGATCACCGGCGTTCGACGAACAGACAGCGGGTTGTTTCGCTGCATCGCCTCAAATATCGCCAACACTCGATACAGCCACGAGGCCCAGCTGTCTGTCACTGGTAAGACCAGACTCTGGGCAAAGGACCTAAAAGACCAAACAGAAGGCACAGATTCCTCATGGGTCTCAGATGGAGCAACAGCTGTTTACACCTGATCATTCGGGTCTCTGATGTTTTCTGGTTTCTGTGCGTCCAGTTGCAGGATCCAGAATCTACCGGGAGCCCGTCATCCTGTCCGGCCCTCAGAACCTCACCATCAACGTCCACCAGACTGCCATCTTGGAGTGCATCGCCACAGGAAATCCCCGCCCCATTGTGTCCTGGAGTCGCCTTGGTAATCACCTGCATCATAAACCTCCACCTCCCTCCATATAGCTAATCAGAATCAGAATACTTTATTGTCATTGTTTTAAGTGTCCAGTGAAATTACAAGAACGCTACTCTGGTGTATCATACATTCCAGTCTAAGGACGCATCTGGACACACCTGGACACATCACAGTTATAAAAGGGAAACCAGTTAAGAACTTAATTCCATAAAATAATATCACAAAGCAATAAATAAATACTGATGAGCAGTTGATGACAGTAGTACTGATAAGTACTAGTAACAGCGACAGTGGTCTATTGTATATTTAATGGTGCAAATGGCCCTAGGAAAGAAACCGTCCCTGACCAGAGATAGTGCCCAGTGTCTTTAACGATAGCTGTGCCTCAGGCAGTCCTTCCAAGGAGGGTAAGGTGGAGCCCGCTGTTCTCCAGCTGCCTTTACCACTCTCTCCAAAGCCTTTTTGTCAGCCCTGGTACATCCCGCATACCACAAAGAGACAGAATAAATTAGTATGCTCTTGATGGTGGCCCTATAAAAGCCACGCAAGAAATGAAGCCATAACTGGTTTGAGCAGCCAACAGGACGGGTGCCCTGATCACCTGTCCTGTTTATCTGTTGCCTTCATCTCTCCTGATCACCTGTCTCTGTTTGTCAGATGGGCGGTCCATCGGGGTCGAGGGGGTCCAGGTTTTGGGAACAGGAAACCTGATGATCTCTGATGCGACTCTGCAGCATTCAGGAGTGTATGTGTGTTCAGCAAATCGACCGGGCAGCAGATCCAGAAGAACCGCGCTCGGACGCCTCGTAGTCCAAGGTAACGAACAACATTACAGCAACGTAACTGCGACATTACAACAGTCATTAACATGATGTAAACAGAACTTTTAATTTCCTATGAATTCAGCTTAAAATGACTAGTTTTTACTGTCAGACACAAGATGTGAAAAGATGAACTGAATGAATGAACAGCTGACGTTTACACAACTCAAAGTCAGTGTCTGAAGATCCAAATTAGCGTTTTAGCAGATTTCCCAGCATGCTGCACTGTCTGGGTCCTGGGGCACAGTTAAAACATCTTTAGGTTAATGTTTTAATTCAGGTTGCTGCTCTCAGCTTCACGTCATCATAAAGTGTCTAGCTGTCTGTCTTTATTTCAATGAATGAGCATTTAAACTTTTGAACTCGTGTTCCTATGGTCATGAGCTTTGGGTCATGACCGAAAGGGCAAGATCCCAGATACAGGTGGCCGAAATGAGCTTCCTCCGCAGGGCGGCCGGGCGCACCCTTAGAGATAGGGTGAGGAGCTCGGTCACCCGGGAGGAGCTCAGAGTAGAACCGCTGCTCCTCCACATCAAGAGGAGCCAGCTGAGGTGGCTCGGGCATCTGTTTCGGATGCCTCCTGGGCGCCTTCCTAGGGAGGTGTTCCAGGCATGTCCCACCGGGAGGAGGCCCCGGGGAAGACCCAGGACACGCTGGAGGGACTATGTCTCTCGGCTGGCCTGGGAACGCCTCAGCATTCCCCCGGAGG
>NW_018128089.1:1303967-1320354 GCF_001952655.1 Monopterus albus | reverse complement strand
CGGAGGAGGAGCTGGAGGAAGTGTCTGGAGAGAGGGAAGTCTGGGCATCTTAGACTTAGCTTAGACTGCTGCCCCCGCGACCCGGTCCCGGATAAGCGGAGGAAAATGGATGGATGGATGGAACTCGTGTTCCACTGTTTCAGCAGTATTTATGGAATTTATCACCAAATTCCACAGTCAATATGAAATCAATACAGTATGCTGATCAGATTCAGTGATCAGTCAGTGTTTCATGTAGTTTTCATCATTTCACCTTGTGAAGTTGTTTTCTGTAGGAGTCACTGTTTGATGAACTTGTGTCAAGTGTTCAACACACACAAGTGTCACCCGTTGGTGTTTTTGAGTGTGTGTCAATGTCAACGTCAGGTTCAGTTCAGTTTGTGTTGCTGTCATCAGACTCTTGACCCCCGACGCCTGTGTAAACCGCATCAGGGTGTGTGTCTGTGGGGGTGGGTGTGGGGGTAGAAAGGCACCCAGCTTCAGATCGACGGAACAAAGTGGGCGCAGCTGTGGTGAAAACACTGATGAAAATCGTTTATTCACTGGGCACTGGTTTCCTCAGTGAGTCGTGGTTTAGAGAAAATGCAGAAGAATTTAATGTAAACATTGTCATCACCAACATGTAAACCTGGTCACAAAGGTAAACACCATGTAAATGCTTTAGGTGCATTTGTTTTGCCTCATGGCCGCTCCTGCTGCAGCTCAGACAGAGGAGGTGAGGGGGTTGGGGGAGGTCAGAGGTCAGAGGTCAGACAGGCTCATTGTGCGTGTGTGTGTTTCCCATGCAGACCTCATTAGAATATTGATTAGCATGTGAAGAGTCCCACTTCACAATGAGGACTTGATTCTAAAATTCTGTCTGTCACAGTCTGAAACTTCACCCTGACAGAAGACACACAGATAATAAGTATAATAAAAATAATTATGATTATTCTACAGGTCTTGAACAAAAGAATAATAATAAAACATTTGGAATGAAAAAGGAAAGACTGCAGTAATTTTAAAGAAAATGCTCTTTATTCCACAGTTAAATTGTTTCCAGAACCTTGAGTAACCTGGTGCTAACAACTGGAAACTGGTGTATTTCCACCTAATTTACTGCAAACAGTCACATGATTAGTGAGTAATGTTGAATATTTATTTATTTATACAGTTCTATATTATCAAATAATTTTTAATAATTAGTTAATTGCAGTTGGCAACTGCACAATGCTATTAGAAGGTGAACTGGTTTGTTGGAGTGAATACTAACACAGGGTGGTTTCTGATGCAGTATAAAAAGAAGCAGAAATATGGCTAGTTGTCTGGTGAGCTGTCTGAAATGTTTGAGTTATTATAAGTGTTTGGCCAGAACAGCAGCTGTAATGTTTTCTAGTGCTAGTGAGTGTTTGGCAGCAGTTAGCCTGAGTAAATGAAGGGTTGCGCTGAGGGTGTGGGTCCAGGTAAAGAAGGGGGTGGTTCTGGGACAATGGAACGCACTGTTGAGCCTTTTCAGTGTCGTAGGCCCAACTCAGTGAAACACCAGTTAGTGAGAGGACACCGACCTGATGACCCTGTAGACTTGCCTTCACTCCTACACCCACAGAGAACTTGTTTTGGTTATAATACAGCTACAGACTCACTGGAATCGTCTTCTTCTGTTAGACAGGTCTGGTAGAATAGTGGCAGTGGTTGGACAACAGAGCGGACCTGGCTCTCGGAGGTGACTGCTGTTACAAGGCAGCTGGACCAGCCACTGCTTAACCTGAGCAAATACAATGCTGATGCTATGTGTCAAGCCACATATCTGCTCTTTGCTTGGGTGAGGATAGGGTTCAGGGATGCTTTGTGTTAATGGTAGGTTAGGTCTGCAAAATGGTTTTGCTTATTGTTGGGCTCTAAAGATGTATGAAGACATGGCCTGACACCCTCCTCTCTGGGGCCAAATAATGGGTAAACATCATTTAACTCGTGTACTGAGCTTCCATCGTAACGCTCTCCCAGTCTTTGGCACATTTAATTGTGTATTATTGACATTATTGAAACTTCATCATAATATTTACATTGTGGCTGAATAGAAGAGCTACTCTGGCTTAAACTTGAATGTTAACAAAACCCAAATTAATTCCAGGGCATATACAAAATTACATACAGTATCAAAGATCAAGATAAAATTTTTTACTGTCAATTCACTATATGTACAGGACATTTTTTCGACAGAAAAATCGAAATACTGTTAAAATACTGAATACACATACCATTTAAGAAACTAAATTAGAATAAATGTAGAATGAACATAGAATAAATAGAATACGAAACTAAATTAAAGTAATTAGGATAAAAATAAACGGTACAACCTAATAGGCTATGAAGAAACTCAAAACCATACAGTGAAATGACAACGACGACGTACTTGCCATGAGGTATCTGAATACTTCATCCTCTGCTGCCGGAACATTTTCACACGATAAATAACAAACCAGAAAACTGATTAAAGCGTGAACTGATCAGCTGTTTGCGATGGAGAGTTTGTTTTCAGCCAATCAGGAGCCAGAGTTTGTCTGTGTGCATGCGTGCGCATGTGTCGTCTCTCTGCACAAATCACTTTTATTTCCCTGTTAATGAAACACACTCACCCCCTCCTCTTATATTGATAAATGGCTTCTATTCACGCCTCCCCCCTTTTGACCTCTGACCTCTCTTTAGGGTTGGAACTGGGGCTTCAGGACGTGACATGCGTATATGTGGTGTCTCTGTTACCATGGAGACAGACCGGGTGGAGGCGAGACAGCACCTGTCTGTCTGATGGCGGGGGATGGGGGGGTCAGAGGTCAAAGTGGAGTTCAAACAGACGAGTTTTCACATGCAGATTTATTCTAATAAAGTTTGAATTTTGTTCCGCTGTCAGCACCGTGAACACAACTCACATCACTAAACTTAAATGGTGACATTTGTCACCATGGTACAGCTACTACTACACTATTACTACTAATGCTGCTGCTTCTGCAGCAGCTGCCAGTACACACTGAACTGCAGGTCACAGATCAATAGCTGAGAAGTCGCTACTGTCTACTACTACTAATACTACTTCAAAGAGTACAACAACAAATCCTAATACAAGCAAAGGGTAGAGAGTAGTTATGAAGAAGTATATTGAGAAACGAGCATCAGAAAATAAAATGCAGTAAGAAAGTCACTTTCGGGTTTTCCCGTTTAAGGGTCGCCACAGCGAATCGTCACACTGACGATTCACATGTTGACATTTGGAACGTGTTTTATGCTGGATGCGCTTCCTGACGCAACCCTGATTTGCTCTCGCTGCTGCGCCTTAACCACTAGTCTACCAGGGATGGCCAGAAAATAAAATGCAGTAAATAAAAAAAATAAATAAGAGACTTGGTGACTTTTAACAGTTTCATTGAAAAACTTGTTAAAATATTTCTGATTACTAGTATCTTATTTTGTCAACTTGTAAGTTTTTCATATCGGCATGTTTGATCACAGTGACAGTAAAACAATAATGACCAAGTTAAGCCATTATTTTCATGAATGCTTGAAACATGGACTCTCTACCCGTGTTTGTGTGCAGCTCCTCCAGAGTTCGTGCAGTGGCCTCAGTCTGTCTCCAGACCAGCAGGGGGCAGCACAGTCTTCAGCTGCACAGCATCTGGCGTGCCTGAACCGCACCTTATCTGGCTGAAGAATGGCAAACTGCTGACACCCAGCGGCAACGTCAAGCTCACTAACGGGAACACGTAAGGACCTGAGCACATTTTCCTTCATGATGTTGTTCACAGTCTGAAATAACTATCTGCTCTCCATGCTCCCCCACAGGACGCTGGCCATCACTCGAATCACCCCCGAGGACGAGGCCATCTATCAGTGCATCGCTGAGAACAGTGCTGGTACCAACCAGGCTAGCGCTCGCCTCGCCATCAGCCAGGGGCCCGAGCTACCTGAGGCCCCCTTGGGCCTCCAGGCTGCGGCCCTCAGCTCCAGTAGCCTGCAGCTGAGCTGGCAGGAGCCACCGGAGCACGTGAGCCAGCAGATCATTGGATATGTGCTGCACATCAGACGCCTCGGGGGTAAGGGTCAAATTAACCCAGAGACTACACCACAGTGTATAAAAATGGTTGTTTATGATTAGTTGCAGAGCTCTAACCTGTGACCTCTGACCTCTTCAGAGCCAGACAGCGCAGAGCTGCAGGAGGCTATCGGTAAAACAACCTTTAGACATGAGGTCAACAACCTGGAAGCAGCCACTACCTACTCCATCTACCTGAAGGCTTATTCCGCTCTGGGGGCCAGCCAGCAGTCCGACACCATCACGACCACCACGCTGGGCGGAGGTCCGTGCTCTCTGATGCTCTCACACTGTACAGTAACAGTGCTTCTGCTGTTAGATACGTCACCAGCTCCATGCCGTGAACAGCCGCGCATTTGAAAAGACTTCACTCAGGTTTAGCTGAAAGTTTGAGACACCTTGTTCAGGTTTTAAAAGTCGTCTGTCCACATTTTAATTAACAGAGCAAAATAAAAAGTAAAAACACATTTTTCAGGTTGTAGAGACAATGTCAGTAAAAGACATTTGTCTAGAAAAGTAAACCGTGAAGACACGTCTGTAAAATTTGGATTTCGTTGGAAAACACCTTAAACTTTGACCTTTCAGGTTACTGAATACATGTGTGGGGGAGAAGCAGTTTAAATTTGCTGTAAGGTTGTCAAGAAGGTGGCGTTTTCATACTTAAATGTGGTTGTAAAGTGAAAGGACAGTTTCCAGTCACTGGAAAAGACGAGGCTGAAAATCAAAACTGAAAAAATGTTAAAAAGACAAAAACTCACCTGTCCACATTTAACACACACACATTTTTAGGTCCTTGACACAGACGGGTGTAAAACAAACATTTACGTTTACACTGGTTGAAAATCAAAGGTGAAAAGGCGTTTGTGTCAAAATCATACCAACGGATTCTAAATAAAAAGCTTTTGTGACATATTTCTTAAATATTTCTCTACCATCTTTCCACCATCTGTCCATCCCACAGTTCCCAGTTCTCCCAGTTTCTTCACTAAAGTCCTGAACCAGACTACCATGCAGGTATACTGGGAGCTGCCCAGTAAGCCGGGGCAGCTGGAGGGCTTCAAACTGGAGTACCGCGGGGTTACAAACCCAGACATCCAGGGGCAGGACACCTTCCCAGGACACATCAACACCCACACCATCTCCCACCTGGGTCAGTTTTTTCTGGTTCTAGTCTGTGAGGTACATCCCCACCCTGTCGAGATGCAGCAGATTTTACTGGCTGACTGCTGAGTCTGACATCGTCCTGTTGAAAGACATTTCAGGTTTTGTCCACAGGAAATCCTAATACTGTGTGTCATCAGTAAAAATTTTGATTAATTTATCAGTCACCAGCTCTTCCTGTGGACTGCAGAGGTGGAGGCTGCTGTACAAACAGATAATAAATGATATATGATAAACGTATAACATATAAATAAAAGTATAACAGATGTGTTTGTGTCTCCTCCTGCAGAGCCGGCGGCCGTGTATGAGATCCAGCTGGTGGCGTTTAACGGAAACGGAGACAGTCCATCCAACCGCCGCCTTGTGTCTCTGACTGAGGGACAAAACACTGCAGCAAGTAAGACCTCTGACCTTTGACCTCTGGCCTCTGACCTTTGGCCTTTGATTTAATGGTTTTGTGTCCCTCAGCTGGGCCGAGCTGTAACTGTGACCAGTCTGAAGGGTCGATGCTGCTCGTTGTCCTCCACAGTGGCCTCGCCTGTATCCTCTGTTGCCTGCTCTTCATCCTGCTGGGATACAGACGCAGGTGAGAGCATCATCATCATTATGAGAACCTTCATCATTATCCTCACCATTATCATTCATCATCATCATTATGACAGCCTTCATCATTATCCTCACCATCATCATTCTTTGCTGCCTGCTCTTCATCCTACTGTGAAACGGGTGCAGGTGAGACCATATTCATCATCATCATTATGACAGCCTTCATCATTATCCTCACCATCATCATTCTTTGCTGCCTGCTCTTCATCCTACTGTGAAACAGGTGCAGGTGAGACCATATTCATCATCATCATTATGACAACCTTCATCATTATCCTCACCATCATCATCTTTTGCTGCTTGCTCTTCATCCTGCTGTGAAACAGGTGAGACCTTCATCATCATCATCAACCTGTTGTCTGTTCAGTTTGTTCTGCAGGAAGGTGGAAAGCTGGGAGGCTCCGCCCACCCTTAATGGTGTTAGGTGTCCTAAAGGTTACACACCTGAGACCATCGAACTCAGCCAGGTAACACACACACACACCTTAATTCTAAGACCTGTTTGTTATGACCAGATAAAATGCCCTCACTTCATGCCCTCAATCTGTAAAAGTGGTCATCACAAACCCGGACATACAGGGGCACACACTGCAGCATTAATTGTAAAGAAGGTTAAAGTGACATGGGTGATTCTTCACATCCCTTCATCCATTATGACCCAGAAGTTGATTCCACTAGTCCTGGTGCCCATGGCATCACACAGTTACCATGACTACAGCTCCTTCATAACTCCTCTGTCTCCTCTTCATCTGCTTCCTCCAGTAAACACGTGTTAATAAGCTGCTGCTCATTTCAGATGTTTACACAGGTGTAAAGTCATGTGATCAGTGTTTCTACAATATACATTTTACAACGGAGGCCCACCGTTATAAATTATTTATCAGTGTTTCTGTCTGATCCACCCACAGCGATGTGACTCCACCCCTGCCCCAGTGATGGTCATGGTTGAACCGACTCTACCTGTCCAGCCTGGCACAGGCACTAGATAAAACACCATAGCTACAACTACCTTCCTTGTCTTCTTCCTTCTTCCTCCTCCTCCTCCTCCTGGACTCCAGCCTCCTCTCCTCCTTATTGCCTTACAGCCACAGCAGCCTTTAGGAATGACTAAGATTAGAGTTTATAAGAGATTTTTGTCTCAGGAGCATCCAGAGAGCATCTGATACCACAGGGGACCAAAAACTGCACACCGTCTCAGAAACCTTCATGGCACCACCGTTCAGATAACCACCTGCTTTCGACCTTTGAGACAAATGTAGGTCACTTGAGTCCCGTTGTTCCTGTGTGGTATCAGATGCTGACATACCGTTCTGATGCATCCTGTTGAAACCAAAATCTCTTTTTCAGTTAGTGGTCATTTTGAATTTGTCACTGTCGGTGCCAAATTTCTTGAGACGATGAGGCCTTCCACCGGTCTGACCAGAGACCGGGCCTCAGAGGATCCAGCGTTGGATCACTGTGCTCCCACCTGAGCAGGTGGTTCACCTATTGTTAGACGGTCCTCTAAGGGCCACAGCCAAAGGGACTTATTATTTCTCTGGTCAGCAGGTGACTGTAGAGGATGTTAACTCTCCTCTGCACTGCTTTAGCTTTTTAATGGTTGTTTGTCTCCAAGTTTGCGTAGGGAAAAATGCCTACCAGCTGGTTGTCCCTCCCACCCCAATCCCACCTCGTCCACCAAACTCTACCTCCAAAGAGAGCTACCTCGGACTCGACGCCAAATGCCTGAGCTACAGGGAACCATTAGCCTCCTGCTGCTGGTCAAGCTACCCTACCTCAAACCAAAAGGCTCCTCTGGGGCCACGTTCTATTTTTCTAGCTTTGTTGTACCAATGCCAATGTCCTGTGCCCAGCCATCACAAAGAAACCCTGTGAATATCCAGACTCCTCCTCTAATGATGGAGAAAGGAGAAAGGATCTCAGCCCTATTTCAGTTTGTGCTTTTATTTGACTATTGACTGACACTTCCTGTCCAACAACTTCCTACAGTGCTGCTTTAGGAGCCCAGAAAACTGTTGAACTTCCCAGATCTTCCCTGTATCAAACCAACCTGCACTAGGTTTTTTGGTCTTGAACACATTGCATTTTCGGAGATTTCTAGAGTTTAACAACTCCCCAGGTTTCCACAGCAGTCTGTTAGCTGAACTAGACCTTAGCTTCAAGATGACAAATTCCTACCCAAGGTTTTAGCCTCCATGACAGAAAACCCTTTAAAACCTTTAACACCTGCTTCAGTAGCTTCCAAAGTCCAAAAACCTGCCCCAGATACAGGATTTAAGAGTCTAAAGGGTTTTCCTCCAAACCATCCACCTCTAGTATTGATATTTATGATGCAGCATTTAGAGTGTAATAATAAACCATGTGTACTTTTGACATTCAACACTCTACAGAAACTGTGATCCAGACGTTTAACAGTCTAGAAAGTCTGATCCAGATCCTCCACGGCAGATTTACCCACTCAAGATCCACCTGTATCATGGCCATGTTGTACCTCCCCTGCAGAAACCTGCTAAAGATCTCAGCTTTGAGCATCTACAGAGGTTTTGGTTTTGTCCAGAAAAGACTTTCTCCTCTGCTTCAGGTTTAGACTCTGTCAATGAATAGTGATCTTCATCGGTCCAGAAAGTCTTTGCAGGGCCCTAAAGCTCACTGGACCTGTTGGAGGACCCTAACCCTTTAACTGAGCTGCAGGGGAAGAAGAAGAAGAAGAAGAGAGCTGCTGCTTGTCATGGTGACACTTCCTTCTCCTCTGCAGACATCTCACCTCCACCTGAGAAGAAATGGGGAGATCGGTCAACATCTGAGAGACCAACAGGTGAAACAGGAAAGTCTGCAATCTTTGGACATGTCACTATGGGATGTCTCCGCCCTTTTTCTGTCCCCAGTTTTAATGAAAATTTTGATGTAATATTTTTGGGGAGGCAGCCACTTCCTGTCACCTTCCTGTAGGTGTGTGCAGCCTCATCAGCCATGTTTAAACTGACCTGTGATGTCCTGTAGTGTCTGACATTTCTAAATGGTCCTTTAGTTGAGTAGCACATGTATTTCTGTAGGTTTTTCAGCAACTTCCAGATGTTTTTTAAACAAGCTGAACAATGCCCAAAGATGATAAGTTTCCCACTGTTGTCTGTTAAAACTGTTTGTTTTCACTCTGGTTCCTGTTCCCAGGGTCGAAGAACAAACAAAACCAAAAGAAATGTTCACTGTGGCATATTTCAGGTGAACACTTGAAAAAAGGAGAAGTGAATATGTATCTTCATATGTTGTAACATGAAGCGCTCTCTGTGTCCGGACGAGTTTAAATGGCCAAATAAGTGAAGGACAGAAACACTCTGACCAAAAGTTTAGTAACGTTAAAGCGGCTCTTTGTATTTAGAGCCACAGTGAGTCTGTGTTTTCAGTTTGTGTTTGAATGACTTTACAGCTTCTGTCTCTGATACAGTGAGCCCAAAGACCTCAAGTCCACGAGACCCTGAGGACACAGAGCACCCAGAGGACCTCGAGTCTTTCAGATGTTTCCTGTGTAAACTGATGGAAACATTCAGATATTTTGTCTCAGTTCAGTTTTCCTGCAGGGAGCTGTGTCCTCAGAGTAGAGGCTGTCTGGAAATGTGACCTTCAGCCTTGAAGTTACTGGCCTGATTAAACAGCAGGTTTGGATTCAGAGAGTCTGACGTTTTAAATTGTTTTGGCGCTATAAAAATTCAAATTTTGCTACTGCTTCCAATCTGTTAGTCCAAACGTTATTACCAGTACTTTAGGGAAGTTTGAGTCCCAGCAAGTCATGAATAATCTCTTCAAGTCCTACTATGACTTGCACCAGCTCCTGTCAAGTTGCCCATTATGGCACATCTAGTCTAGTCGAGTTAAGTGACTTCAGTGAGAATTAATGATTCATCTAGTTATAACAAGTCTCATGGGGTCACATCACTAAGTTATACTAAGTTGTGTTGTTTCACATCACTGAGTCCCATCAATGATACTCTTGGTGAGACACACATGGAGTCATGTAGAGTCACAGTTAGCCTCACCAAGTTCCAGGTCAAACTTACTTTCTGGTCAGGTCTTGATTCATGTCAGGTCTTATAGAAACATCAAGTCACACTGATGTTGCAGACGTGTTGATTCATAACAAGTCTTCCTCTGCTCCTGTGGTCCTCGGGGTCAAAGGTCACGGTCAGGGCGAGCTACTGGCTTGCTTCCTCTCTGCTCTGAAATGAGCTGAGTCTTTCTAAAACTGTAAAACTAGAAAAAACTGAAATGTTTTATAAAAATCTTTGTAATAATTTTGGCAGTTCTTTTTCTAGAAATTTCTTATTTTTCAGTCACTGCCGTTTGTTGGTGAAGAGGAAATTTTGCCAAAATGAAATGTGGGAAGAAGTCCATTTAAATTTATTATTGCTATTAATATTATAATTATTACCATTTTGCTCCCAGTTCTTCCCTGTTCTTATATTGCTTGACTCCTTTTTCTTTCTTTTTTTGGGGGGTAGTTGAATGATGTGAAAATATTTCTAGAATTTCAGTAAACTTGTGTCTTCAGCTGAAGTTAGAGCGACTGATTAAACTCTGCTCTCAGGTTTAATTTTGACTTTTTACAATGGAGCCATATCTAACAATAAGCCATGCATGTGACTTCTAAGCCATATTCTCCACAGCTGTTCAGTGTCATTTAATATAGAAACCTCATTAGTGTAAAGTGAGACGACCTTTGCCTGCCTCCTGCTGTCAACATCCTGTACAAACTAAAACTAAGACATAGAGACCGTAGTGACGGAACACTAGAACCAATGAGAAAAGTGATGCTTTAATATTACTGATTTCTTTTCTCTCATTTCATTTTATTTTAATTGTGTCAGAAAAACTAAGCTTTAAACTGCTTTTTAAACAGAACAGATGCAGGACGATAAGGAAACATTGAGAATTGGATCCAGAACCAGATTTACACCCGAGTTCCTGTCAGCGTGCCGAACTGTTAAATTTAGACAAATTTGGTATAAAGTTTGGTTGTGACCATCTTGAAAGTGTAAAGCTTCATGCTGCCAGTTTAAGTGTTCTTAGGGTGGATTTCAGGTGTTTGGGGATCAACTTTATGTTTCTCTTGTTTTTAACATGTTTCTGAAATTCTGTTACTTCTGATGTTTGGATACATAAAAACCAAATAAAACAGAATTTATGTAGAAAAACAGTCTTGACTCATTGTCCTTCCATTTGAGCTGAGCAGAACTTATTCATGTTGAAACACAGCAACAGACTGAACTTTTATTTTGAAGATTTCAGTCCACCAGAAAACATCTTGCAGAGAAATGAAAGATTTATCTAATTAATTTTATTTTGGTTGATTCAATTCATTATTTACTTTTTGTTTTTACATACTACTTACAGACAGGGACAGTGAGCTGTACAGTATAGCATTGCTATAAATTGGCCAGTTTGCCATTGCCTGGACTTTTGTGTTGTTGTAATGTTTGTTGCTGAGGTGTATCTTCTCCCAGGTGCAGGCACATGTGACTGACGAAGCTTCAAAATTAAAAGTTTGTCTTTTTTAGTGGTGCCGCAGGGTCTAAAACTGATGTTCTCCTGAAGACAAAGATGATTTGTAGGTTCAAAAGCATTAAAAGCCAAAATAAACAAATCAGGTTAAGAATCTGTTTTATTTGCAGTGGATCATGTGACATGTTTTTGTCTGTATTATTTTAGAAATTATTTGGGATTGATTTTCTCCTTTGGCCTTTGGTGACAAGTCTATTTCTTCAGGTGTTGGCTGGTGTAGCTTCTCACAGGTGTGACTGATTTCCTGTTGATTGGTTGCATGATGCATCCTGATGAAGCTCATCATATGCCTGGTTTTTATGCTCATATGCTGCTGTGAATAAAACTACCACAGTGACCAGACATAGGTTTTTCACCTGGTTCTTTATTGTCATTGGACTGCTGTTTTTGTGCTTAGACAGCCAAAGTGGAGTTTCACCCATTTCCTCTAAGCACAACGAAAAGATTCCGTTTTCATTCTGACTGATGACATGAAACAGAAGCAAATTTTTAAAGGGAATCCTTTTCCTCTGTTGTTAATCTGAATTATGTTCTGTGCCTGTTAACAATGATCACTTGCAGGAAGACCCCATTAGCATTAGCAGCTTCAGTCTGAATGAGCAGCGTATTCTGTCTCTGTATCAGAGCAGCTGTCCGTCAGCAAGACAGAGACTTCAGCAGGTGGACAGACAGCACAAATGTACCAGGCAATCATAAGACATATAAGATAAAAAAAACTGTAAACTTGTAACAGAAACTTGTTTCAATAAATGAAAAATATAAAAACAAAATTTTTAAAAACAATTTTACAGAAAATAATGATCGGCGATTTTATCCTTTTACAGAGACAATCATAGCAAAGATGTTAATGTCCTGTTAAAGCTGCGGTTTGTGGTGTTTGTCCACCAGGGGGCAGACTCAGAGTTCTGGTCCACCTCCTGCAGTCCCAGTTCAGGTCTTCACAAGCTGATAGTGACAATGATTAACTCCTGGCCGCTGACTGGTCAGTGTCAGTCTCCTGCCTGGTTGTTGGTGGCAGGGTGCAACTTCCCACTGTGATGACCCTGCCTGCCAGAGAACTGCTCCTGAGATAGTGGAGAGGCGTTGCTTGTCGTCCGGTGACAGCAGGCGGCGAGGTCAGCCCTGAAGGATGGCATGTAGAAGCCATAGATGACTGGGTCACAGCAGGTGTTCAGGTTCCCGAACACAAAGAGGGCGTGGTGGATATACTCAGGTGTGACGTGCACCATGTTGGGCTGGAACCAGTACCAGATCCCCAGCAGGTAGTATGGAGTCCAGCACACCACGAAGGATAGCACAATGACCACCGTCATCTTCAGAGTCTTCATCCGAGCTTTGGGGATGATGTCAGTGCCACTGCGACGCAGATATGACTCACCTGCTGAGAGAGGGAGGGGCTATGTCAGTGATGTCATACTGTGGCTGCACAGCAGGATATAACGGTGGTGATGGACAGGTGTGCAGGTGTAGTGCGGCTGTACACTAGTCTTGTTCCTCAGCTGGTGCTGGCTGATGTACAGGTATGTTACTGTACTTGTATATATAATGTCCTTTTGTGTGTTCCTTTTGTGTCTCGGGTGCTACTGGTGGAAGTGCAACAGGTGTACAAGTGTGTTACAGATGTGACTTACCTTTATCCCTCAGATGCTGCTGGTGGATGTGCAGAAGGATGCGGCTGTAGCAGCAGCTCATCACCAGCAGGGGGATGACGTACAGCGTGGTGAAGTGGAACATGTTGTAAACCGTCTCCTGCCAGCGGTGGCCAAAGCTGCCATGAGTTGCACACTGAGTGAAGTCGACAGCCTCAACCCGGACCGCTCTGAAGATGAACAGCTGTAGAGACAGGACACACCGGTTTGATCTAAATGTGGCTCAGATTTGAACTAAATTTAAATAAACCCTGACTGACGTCTTGTCTCCACCCTGCTGTTATGCGAGTCTAAGGTGACTGATGGAGACAAACAGCAGGTGGAGCGGATTCTCCAGTCGCCACCATTGAACCACTGCAGAAGAGGATGAGGCGATTCAAAGAGCTGCAGTTGGAAAACATAATGGAATTGTGACATTTCTGTTAGTTTCACATGATAATATGAAGAAGGTCACAGCCTCCTCATCACTCTACACTCACCTGAGTCACACGATTCATGGACGCCAGTGTTTATTCACTGAATCTGTTTCTTTATCCACACAACAGCCTTTCCACTGAACACAACAGAAAAATCTTTTTTCTCATTTCTGGTGCTTCCACTGTGTTTTATATGTGCCACCTGAAAATGTGGGTAACAAGTGAAAGGTAACACGCCTGTGTGTGTGTGAGTCTTAACATGAGCCAAGTGTGTATCTGCTAAGCTCAGTGAAACTAGCTTTCACTGTTTTCCAGCTGGTGGCTTGTTTCTGTTGTTAGCATTCCTTAGAAGCCAAGGGGAGCAGTTAACTTGAGCTAACAGCAGGCAGTGTCACATTCACATTTAATCCCCATCAGAAACCAGAACATTCCTGCAGGGATTAGTGTTAGTTCACCTGACAGAGGGTTTAGAGCAGGAGCTGCTGCTGTGAACTGAGAACTTTCACCTGCATCAGCAACAGCAGCAGGAAGTTCAGTTAACGTGTAGAAGAGCTGATAAAAAAAAAACTCAGCTTCATCACCTCTGACCTTCAGCTCAGTACATTATCATCTAATAAATATTAGGCAGTGATGACAAGAAGTAGCTGGTGTAACAGGCACAGACATGTTACCATGTTACCTGGCTGATGTGTTGTGATGATGTGTTACCTTAGAGACACTGGGCCTCATTCACAAACCAGTGCTAAATCTGTGTATGAACAATTTTCCCACAGATTACAGATTTGGGATTCATCATTATTTTCTTACTTAAATTTGTTCATAGCATGCGAACAAATTTAGAACTGCCTCAGACCATGCCTATGCACAAATTATGAAAGCTTGGCTGTCTTGGAAAATGTAAACAAACACCTTGTAACTAAATGCATAAACGTTCACTTAAAAAACTTTAATGGTTGATAGAATTAACTATGTAATTAATGTAATTTCATTTAAGGCTTTAACTATTAATTACCTCCACCAAGGGCAGGGGATATATTTTTCCCAGTGTTTGTTTAACAGCATAACTCAAAAAGCAATGAACAGATCTGGAGCCGGGAAAAGACATATGTTATGCAGCGACAGCCAAGCAGAGATTTGGCATGCTGTGCTTGTTTGGGTTCTCTCCAGGTACTCCCACAGTCCAAACACGTGACGGTTTTATATTTGTAAAACTTTTCTGGACCCTGGGAAATTGAATTATTTTTGTGACAATGTAAAGTCTGTGGGCAGAGTGTGAGCACGAGTATGGGTCAGCGGGGGAAACATTACTGAGCATATGCAGTGGGTGACACAATGTGTACTTAAACCTGGAAGACAAGGTTTTTGGGGATGTGCACCAAGGGAGCAACTTTCAGTGGGAAGAATGGGCACCATCTTGCAGTCTGGTATCCAGGTCTCCTTAATACATCCATGGTGCTAACATGGCGCCTGTTGTGCTATCTGTGTAATTAAACCTCTACTCCAAAAGCTTACTCTGGACCCAGGTGTTCTGGCTGATTATAGACCGATGTCCAGTCTCCTCTTTATTTCTAAAATCCTTGAAAAAGCTGTTGCAAAGCAGTAATGTGACCATCTGCACAGGAGGATGTTTGAGGATTTTTCAGTCAGGATTCAGAGTCCATCATAGTACAGAAACTGCACTGGTGAAAGTCACCAGTGATCTCCTCCTAGCCCCAGACAAACGACTTGTTTCTATACTTGGATCTCAGTGTCGCTTTTGACACCATTGATCACAGCATCTTATTACAGAGACTTGAACATGTTATTGGGATTAAAGGAACCACACTAAGTTGGTTCAAATCTTATTTAGGAAGATTCCAGTTTGTTCATGTTAATGATGAATCTTCCACACAGATTAAAGTTAGTCGTGGCATTCCACAGGGCTCTTGTATTCACTTTTACATGCTCCCTTTATGCAATATTATCAGGAAATACGGCCTAATTTTCCATTGCTATGGAGATGATTCTGTTATATTTATCTCTGAACCCAGAATCAGATCAGTTGGTCAAACTTCAAGCATGTCTTAAAGATATAAAGGCTGGATGACTTGTAATTTCTTACTTCTAAACTCTGACAAAACTGAGGTTTTTGTACTTGACTGAGACACTAACACCCTGCTGTCTCTCAAAAAGGCTTTTATTGTGAAAAGATAAGTGTTTTCTTTTTTGTTTTTTTTACCTGCTCAGCAGCTCTGAATCTTTTCTCCTCCTCAGGTTGGACTGCGTTCTCCTCTCCTCATGTTCAAGCTTCAGTCCATAACTTAGAGAACCCTGAAGAACCTGCAGATCCCAGTCTGAGACACAGAACCTGGTGTAGTCCAAATCAGTTCAGGATTGTGTCTCTGCAGCTCTGATCTGAAACACTGAAACACACTGCAGCATCGAGGAGGAGGAGCTTCCAGTGTGTGAGCATTCCATCCTGTGTGTGTTTGTTGGAGGGGGGTTTTGTTTCGTGAGGACATTTCGACACTATCAGGACATTTCTGCACTGTGAGGACATTTCTGTATGGTGAGGACATTTATCCACAGTGAGGACATTTCTACGCTGTGAGGACATTTCTCCACAGTGACACATTTCTGCATTGCACAAACAGGAGTCATGCAGAGTCTGCTGCATTTTATTGTGTGTGCTTCATCAGCAGAATCGGCCCTTAATGAATTAAACATCAGTCAGATTGTTTCCACTGAAAGTGTGGATCCACAGCAGGAAGTTTAGACATTTCAGAATTTTATCAGAAAATAAAACATTTGAGAAAAGTGAGAAAACATAAACTTGACCTTGTGTAAAAGAAATAAAATGATTTTCTTTTTACCTTTATTAGAAAGCCGATGTGCAGTAGAGAACAACCTCACACAATACAAAGTTAATACAATCATAAAAATACATATATATATTTATA
>NW_018128089.1:1295679-1302508 GCF_001952655.1 Monopterus albus | reverse complement strand
CACACCAAAGGACCTCAGTCTCCTCAACAAGTGGAGGCAGCTCTGGCCCTTCCTGTACAGGACATTTGTGTTGTTGGTCCAATCCAGCTTATTGTTGAGGTGGACACCCAGGTATTGAAAGGTGTTCACAATCTGAGCCCTGCAAGCTCACCGGCGTGACTGCTGCTGATTTCCACCGAGGGTCAATCACCATCTCTTTTGTCTTGCTGGTGTTTAGGACCAGGTGATTTTTCTCACACCACTCCACAAAGTCATTAAAATTTTAAATATAAAGCAAATATCATTGCATTGTGTTATACCCAGTGTTTTCATCTGATAAATAACAAAAATGATTAAATGAGCAAAAATCACAAGGTAGTGGTGTCTTCTCTGGTTGATCCCGTTTCAGGTGCCAATGCTAAAGCTAACACTGCCCCCTGCTGGCCAAAAGAACATTTCTATTAAACTCCTGAAGTTCACAGATGACACAGTGGTCATCGGTCCCCACCCCCATACTCAGCAGCACTGTATCAGCAGTAGAGTCCTACAAGTTCCTGGGCTCCACTGTCTCCCAGGACCTAAAGTGGACGTTCAACATCAGCACCAGCATGTGCTGGGTATTACTCACAAAACACAAAGTAATACATTTATTATGTTTCAACTCATACTAATTAGTGGCTCTTTAATTGATGGAACTGACAAAAGGAGTGATGAAAATAGATCATTAAAAATGTTTATATGCCAGAACAAACTTGTTTGATCATGAAGAAGAAGGCACAGCAGAGCATGTACTTCCTGCGCCAGCTCAGGAAGTTCGACCTGCCCCAGGAGCTACTGATACAGTTCTACAGAGGAATCATCGAGTCTGTTCTCTGCACCTCCATCACTGTCTGGTTTGGCTCAGCAACCAAACAGGACATGAACAAATTCCAGCTGACAGTCAGGGCTGCAGAAAGAACCATCGGTGCCAGCCTGCCCTCCATGGAAGACCTGTACACCTCACGGGTCAAAAGGAGGGCGGAGAGGATCACTGCAGACCCCTCACACCCCTCACTCAAACCGTTTGAACTCCTTTCCTCTGGACGGTGCTACAGGTCACTATACACCAAGACAACCAGACACAAGGACAGTTTCTTCCCCAGCACCATCACTCTGATGAACAGTTAACTATGACTGAAGCAACAGGACTTGGCAACCATCACAGTACACTTGTAAATAGTACCACTACATGAACCAGTCTGATAGCTTGAAATATGTATATAATGTTTATGAATACTGCCTCTCCCACGTTTCCCCTACCTTTGATTGGACTATTGTGTTTTCTGTTGTCTGTTGCCTAAATCACACTGAGAGCCTCTGTGCCAGAGACAAATTTCTTGTATGCTCTTCATACTTGGTGATTAAAGCTGATTCTGATATGTTCATATATATTACATATCAGAGGACTGAAACAGCACTGAGGTTACTTATTGATAGAGGTAACACTTACAGCTGCCTAGAAAAATGTTAAAGACGATTAGAAAGAAAATGTAAAAGATTTCAACACATTTAAAATGCAAGCAGACATCTTTAAAATTTCCAGAAATCCCCTAAACTTTTACCTTTTCTTACCCAGACTTGACTCAAAGCATTTAAGACCTGCAGCCAAAACCTGGTTCTGGTTCTTCTATGTATTATTTTTACTTAGTTTTACTTTGCTGTGTGTTGCAGACAATTGTTTCTGTTTTTCACTGTTGTTTAACTGTGATGATCTCATCTTTGTGACATAAGCACATGAACGTATTATTTTTGTTACCTATAACAATAGTACATACTGGCATTATATTTTGTGTACCCTATACAAATACATATTGTATATGCTATATACTGTCTATAATTTATGGATATGGTATTTGAATGCTCTGTTACTTTCTTATAAAATTTGATTTCTCCTTATTGTGTCTGGCTATTGTGCTCCTGCAACACAGAATTCTATCTAATGATGTTTCACCTTTTTATCACTTTTTACAACAAAGTAACAGAACATCCGCTTGTAGCACTAACACTACTACTGTCACTCAGAGTATTAGTAGTCTATTTATTGACCAGCTACAGTTAATGTTAACATGTCTGATACAGCTAACCTGCTGCTAACTAGGTGACACAAACACTCACAGCTTCCAGGTGAAGATCTTCCATTCTTATGAAAAGTGCCCCGAGTCTCTGCTGAAGGAAAAACCGTATGATTGTAATACTTGAAGGTGGCGCAGAAAACTGCTAATGCAGTTAGTTTGACAGGGTTGCTATGGTAACTCCGGAAACAGGAAATTACATCGCGCAAAGGCGAAATTGTTTCAGCCAATCCGCTTGTTAAGTGGTGACTTAGCATTCCACCATAGTCGGCCAATCAGAGAGCGGCGGCGGGAGGATTCAAAATTCAGAAAGGAAACAGTTGGGGCAGTGGACATTTTTGACGAGATTTATCTCGGGATTAATTTTTCTGCTTTTACGATTTGAAGTGAAACAGTCGAAAGCTTAAAGAAAGCCTTTAGTTATCGACAAGATAAAGGTTTTTGACCTGCTTGAAACAAAGACACGGAGCTAAGTGGCAACATGGCCGATTCAGCTGGACAGAGTCGCTGTGAGTAAAAATATTTCAGGTTTATGAGTTAATAAAAAAGCGACTATTCGTCGGCACTCAAGGTTGTCTTCCTTGTGTCCTGCGGGACGCTACAATATATATTGCCGACGAATAGTCGCTTTTTTATTAACTCCACACAACCGGTTACTGTTGGCCGTAACCATACCAAGCACTTGTGAGGAGTTAAAGTCAGTAAACAGTCCTGTATTTCAAACCCTTGTGTCATTGAAAATTTAAAATGCATCCTTCCTGATTTGCTGCATTTATGCTCAGTCCTTGCACGTTCTATGGCTGCATGTTTGTTCTGATATTTGTCCTTCAAGATTCATGTTACAGGATAAAAACAACAGTTTCCTTTACAATATAAAAAGTGCTTTAGTTTCAAATTGTAGTTTGAAATGGAAAAACTGAGCTTTTTAATTGTGGAACACAACTGGCCACACTTACAGCGTGAGCTTCATTCAAGGTTTTAATGTGTGTTTTGTCTTTGTGTGTGCGTTAATGTGTCCATGTGTGTTATTAGATGAGCGTCTGACTGCTGAGCAGATGGATGAACAGAGGATCCAGAACGTGGCCTATCAGTACCTGTGCAGGTTGGAGGAGGCCAAGAGGTCAGTGGATTCAGGCCGGTCTCAATCTTTACCCCCCTTTAACTGATGATTATTTCCATTATTCATAATCTAAACCCAGGATGGGAGTGTACCTGTTGGACCCAAGAGACCATGTTCTATAGCACAGACAGAGTGTGATAAAGAACAAGGCAAAACCAGGGTTAACATTGGTTTATCACCTTATCAGAGACTTTCTGTGGGATTTTCTAGGACTGTCTCCCACACAGTAATGTTGGATGATATTGTGTGGAATGGGACTAAAGAATTTTAGGTCTGTCTGGAGCGAAAATATGCCACTAGAGAGAAAGAGATGGTCTGAGAGCTACTGGCAAACTCGGGGAAGCCGTACGACTCTGAAAATGACTTCTGGTTCGACAGTTAAGGGAGAAGTGACATTTTCTCTGGGTTTACACTTCTGAATGTTGTGAAAGGGTGTTAGACATTCTAGAAAAACCCTTAAAACTCAGTGACACCCACTTTCAAATTTATGAAAACTTTATGAAATAATCACAATAAAGGACAAATATACCGAAAAGGAATAAATATGTAAATATGTATAAAAATATCTGATCGCTTGTGTCCCTGTCAGGCTCCTGTAGGGATGATGAGTCCATTTATTCAGTCATCTGAACAGCTGACAGGTTTGAATCTGATCCTCTGCAGTTCACCTGGTGTGGTGTCTGTGCAGCACAGGTTACCATGGTGATCTACCTGGTTAAAAGTGAGCCAACAGCCAGAAACCCTGAATTCAGTTCAAAGAGAGCTGACCCAGTAACCTATTTATATTAATATTGAGGATTGATAATCCAAAATCAGTGTGTTACCTCTTCTCATGTAACTCTTTTCCTCCTCAGGTGGATGGAGGCGTGTCTGGGGGAGGAACTTCCTCCTCCCACTGAGCTGGAGGAGGCACTGAGAAACGGAGTCATTCTCGCTAAACTGGGCCATCATTTCGCTCCGACCACTGTCTCCCTGAAGAAGATTTACGATCTCGAGCAGCACCGATATCAGGTCACATGAGGCGACACAAAACATGATGCACACAACACAACACACCAATACAATTTAATAATACAGCAACATGTAATGCGCCAGTTTATACCAGTTTAAACCAGTCCATACCAGTTCAAAATTGTACAATTATTAATTATCACTGATCTTAGTAATTAGAAGACAATTTTACCTGTCATTCAATTGTGTTTCAATTTATCAATCAATAATCACCTGTCTTGATGTGTAAATCAGCTGTGTATAGCTTGTCAATAATCAGTAATCAGCTGTGTATCAATCTGTCCAGGCTTTGGGTCTTCAGTTCCGTCACACTGACAACATCAACCACTGGAGGAACGCCATGACAGTGTTAGGACTGCCAGCGGTCAGTGAACAGACTGATTGATCAGTGAATTGATTGCAGTATTGATCTGAGTATTGTGTGATCACATGCTGTTGTTTTTAGATCTTTCACCCAGAAACTACAGATGTGTATGACAAGAAGAACATGCCCCGAGCAGTTTACTGCATTCATGCACTCAGGTACAGCATCTGTTCACCAGTTTGTTTGCCTGTTCATCTGTTTGCTTATTGTTTACCTGTTTATCTGTGTTTACCTGTTTCTCTCTGTAGCTTGTACCTGTACAGACTGGGTTTGGCTCCACAGATCCACGACCTCTATGGAAAAGTCAAGTTCACAGGTGAGTCTCTCTCAGACCTCTGTGCAGGTGTTTGCACAGGTGCATTTGTGTGGTGGATTCTGTTCATAGAAGTTTAGAGGATTAATCTGCAGCAGCACAGGAAGTATGTCTGTGTTTAGAGCGATAATCTTCACTTTATTCACCTGAGCTTTTGTTTATTCACAGTCAATGCCACATCTGTACAGGGGTTAAGGGGAATTCATGTTTTGCACATACACTCATATGTACGCGGATGAGGGATGCACACGTGTTCCTAGTCATGTTTTAAATCATGGGTCTGCTTTCTGTCCATGTACGCTGATGGTTTCCAAGCACTGTGGTACATGTGCGGTCAGGGCTTTTGCTGTGAGGACAGTCCCCTTGGACACAGAGTCCACGCAAATACTTGCGGGCCTGGGAAGATGATGAAATTACCTCACTTGACCTTAGCAGACATGTGGACGCACAAAGTATGAATGGCCTCTTACACACCTTTCGGAAAATTCAATTTGACTTCAGACTCTGAAACTGCTATTTTCTCTCTCACTCCCTTTTCTTTCTGTAGTTCATGAGAACTCAGAATCAAAGTTCATAAAGTTCCAGGAGAGGAACACGTTTTATGCTCCAGTTTCTATGTGACTTTAATTCTGACAGGTTATGTCAGTTTCTTGTTTGTCTGTCCTGTAAAAGCACAAAATGTGACACAAAGTCTGAAGTTCATGTTTAAAGTTATATATGTTTGTCCTTGTGTGTTCAGAGGAGGAGATCAACAACATGAAGCTGGAGCTGGATAAATATGGGATCCAGATGCCAGCATTCAACAAGATTGGAGGAATCCTGGCCAATGAGCTGTCAGTGGACGAGGCTGCAGGTAGAGAGAAACACTGATTGGCTGGAAGGCCTCTCCAGTTGATTACTGCTGAAGGAGGCATTCTTTGAACTAGAGGTGCAACTAATGACTATTTTAATAATCGATTAACCTGTTGATTATTTCTACAATTAAACAGATGTGTAACAAAACATGCAGAAATCTGTTTTCCACATTATAAAAACAAATGCATTTAAACAGTGCTTTTGCAATGTTTCTATATGGTGCATTAGTAAACTAAAATAAATGATCTGTTCAAGAATAGAACATTTATAAAGTGCACAATAGATCTTTACAGGGTAACACAAACACTAAAATGTTTATGATTTAAAATAATTTATATTTTCATAAATCATTTCCATGCCAATGTAAAGAGCCAGTACACACATGACTACTACTGTTGCTGGTTAAAAACAAATGTGAGTAAACAATCCTCAATCCTTAAGATAATAATTCACTATTGTAACATTGTAGATAAGTCAAAAAGCACGCCATGGGCTTTTTTAAACTGCTAAAACATTAGCATCTCCCTCCCCTGCCACAACATGACATACAGTGCCTTGCAAAAGTATTCATACCCCTTGAATTTTTCCACATTTTGTCACATTACAACGACAAACAAAATTGTTGTAATTGACATTACTCTGAACTTACCCCTCTTTCTGTTTTCCATCAGTACATGCGGCAGTGATCGCCATCAATGAGGCAGTGGACAAGCAGGATGTTGGCAGGATGGCGGCAGCTCTGAGGAACCCGAACGCCATGTTGAGCAACCTGCAGGAGGCGCTGATCAGTGTCTACCAGGAGATCCTGCGACAGGCTAAAGGGCGGAAAGCTGAATGGGCAGCTGGCAGGGTGAGGGGAGGGGTCCAAGTCCAGTCCAAAGACATGGAGCTTAGGTTGACTGGTGACTCTAAATTGCCCATAGCAGTGAGTGTGGGTGTGTGGTTGTCTGTCTACATGTTAGCCTTCTGATAGACTGGTGACCTGTCCACCCAGGACAGGTCACCAGCTGGAGGACAGTGCCTCCTCCAGCTCAGTTGGAGGAGGAAGCTCCTCCCCCAGACACGCCTCCATCCAC
>NW_018128089.1:1283191-1285082 GCF_001952655.1 Monopterus albus | reverse complement strand
TGATTTGAAAATTGCATTCTGTTAAATGTATAGCCCATCTATACCCCATGCAGCGTGTCAGTCGGTATCGGTGTACATGTACTGACTAAGTCCCATCTGTTTTATTGCATTTTATTTTATTTTCTTGTTTGTATATTTTTGTGCAGCACTTTGTAACAGTTTGCTTAGAAAAGTGTTATATTAATAAAATTTGCTTTTCTTTTGCTTTGCTGTGTGTATATACCCACATGCAGTGTGTCTGTCAGTGGCAGCAGTGAACCAGGCTGTGAAGGAGAACAAAGTGAATCAGACTCTTCGTGTTTTGTCTCTACCTGAGCTGGAGCTGCAGGGACTCGTTTCTAACTGTGCTGCAGATTATCAGAGAGAGCTCACCGCTCTGATCACACAACGGATACACAAAGGTAACACACTGATAATACCTCATACTGACTAAGTCAACCAGCTGTCAGGGATAGTAATGTTTAAATGTCATTTAACTGACTCCCTGGGAAGGGAGAGAAATGAAAGCACAAGAGACGAGGAGTGTCCACATGAGTTAAACACAAAAGGTTCAGAGCTGACTGAGACATGACAACATTAAGAGATATGGATGTGGCTCTACACTTAACTGAGCTGAAACAAGTGTTCATCTCTGTAACTGCAAATGTCCACACTGACTATAAATCTGTTGCAGCATGCATGTGTTCACTCAGACATCCATCTGCTGTTTGTGTTCAGGAGACAACAGGAGTCCGTGGGTACGAGTCCAACTGGAGGATGGTGCATTTTATCACTTCCACCTGAGTAGACTGGAGGGAAGCTGGGAGAGACCGAACAGATTCATACACAACAGTGTGTTCATTGACAGACATGAGATACAGGTGAGATACACCAGTGGGTCAGCCTCTCTGCTGCAGGTACTGCAGTCTTGCTTCTGTATTTAGAAAATGTCAGTTTTAGTGAAAGAATACATATGGGTGTGTCTGTGCCCCACTGCACCTGGTCACCAGCATGGATGTCGTGTCTCCCTTGCAGGACATCATCAACAGTGTTTCAGGTTCATCCAGTCGCAACATCCTGTGGAGAGGCCGTGAAGCCCTTGTCGTTCACCTGCAGGCTCTTTGTCGAGGGTTCCTGATCAGACAGCAGCTGAAGTCTCGACAGTGTTACCTGATCAGTCAGGCACCTGCTGTGATCATCATCCAGGTGAGAGCACAGCTGACTGGAGGAGGTTTCTGTTATTCAGGTGCATCTGATATAGCTATCTGTTTGTGTGTGTGTGTGTGTGTGTGTGTGTGTTCAGAGTCACTGGAGGCGGTTTGTCCAGCAGAGGGCATACAGACGACGGCTACAGCTTCTCTACATGAACTGGACAGCTGTGGTGAAGCTACCAAACAAACCAAATCAAGGCTTTTAACTGAACTGCCTGAGCACTGTTTGTTTCTGTTATAGCTTTGTCTGTTTTTGTCTGTTGGTGTCTTTCTGTTAATCATCATTCATTTATTTGTGTGTGTGTGTGTACCAACAGATCCAGTCGTTTGTGAAGATGTGGTTGGCGAGGAGAAACTATCGAGCTCGACTGAGTTTCTTCAGACGTAACGTGAGTTTTGCTGCTGTCTTTGTTCTCTTTGAAGACATTCCAGCACCTTTGCATTATGAGCTGAATATCAATAGACTTCACATGAGTTCCCACATTTACTCTGAGCCAGAGTACACTGGATTTCTTAGAGGCCTGAAGAAGTAAAGCACCACATTTCAGAATAGAGACACAAATATTTGAGCAAAGTCTGAAAATAAATGTTGGTGAGCATGACTGGCAGGGATGGAAGAAAAAATCATTTCACATAAGAATCAGAATTCATATTTTCTACAATTTGGAATAGGTTCATAAATGCTAAAAATCATTTTTTGA
>NW_018128089.1:1260566-1272370 GCF_001952655.1 Monopterus albus | reverse complement strand
TCATCTTCCTGATAAACAAGAATTTCTTCAAGAAATGAACACTCTTACCTTACAGCCATAGCTCTGTTCCGCTCTTCTGTTCTTCTTTATACTTTAACAATTTTGACATTCAAGCTTTAACAATTTTTTAATGTTCCTTGTTAAAATAAATACTTGTGCAATATTACATTTTAAGCAGACAAAGACATTAAATAATAACAGCAAACTTTATTTTTAACAGTACTAAATAACTAAGCGTTTATCTCGTATACCTAGTGGCACTCCATTTTTACACTCCTATCTTTGAAACCCATTGTTAAAGCACAGCCTTTACATACTTTATATCTCACTAGAAATTTAAGGGAGTGGGACATCTTCCCCACATATCAATCTCTGTTTTGGTATTTCACTACGTCATGTTTCTGTATCACTTTATATAACAGACTGAGGCACCTTTCTTCGGTCAGTGTTTTACAGACTTTAAATAGAGTGGGACATCATCCTTACTCTCACAGGACTCTAAAGAACTGGTCACTGAAATCTGTTTGTAGTTGTTAGTTCCAGCTCAAACTTTAAACTCACTTCAGAAACTAAATCAAAATCAGCAGTCTGTGATAAAGATTGACCAGCTGTTACTGATCAATAGCAGCTGACTGGTGTTTTCTTTCATCACTTTTTCTTCATGTCAATCAATATTTTACATGTTTTTAAATGACACTGCTCCAATAAAATTTCTTCAGTCAAGTGAAGTTGTGAAAGCTGGGATTAATTGATCAGTTTATTGTCTGATATGTGCATTAGCTGTAAAGTGCAGCAAATGTGGTAGATTAGTGATTCACCTTTCATAGCACATGCTGTTGACTTTAAGTTTCATTCTTTGTTCAAAATAAACACTCACTCCAATCCTGATGCCTGTAACATATTCCAAAACAAGTTGGGACATTGAAGCATTTACCACAATGTGATGTTGCCGTTCCTTCTCACAACACTTAAGACATTTAGGGACCGAGGACACCAAGTGATTAAATGTGTCAGGTGTCATTTTGTCCCATTCTTTCTGTAAACAAGTCTTAAAGTGTACAACAGTCCTGGGTCTTCATTGACACAATTTGCATTTCAAAATGTGCCACACATTCTCTACTGGGACTGCAGGCAGGCCAGTCCAGCACTCACACCCTTTTCCTCCACTCCCAGACCTTGGTAATGTGCACTATGAGGTTTTGCATTGTCTTGTTGAAATATGCATGGGTGTCCCTGGAAAACATGTCGTCTTGAAGGCAGCACATGTTGCTCCATCATCTCTCTGTATGTTTCAGCATTAATGGAGCCATCACAGAAGTGTAAGTGACCTTTGCCAAGGGCACTGACACAACCCCAGACCATGACAGACTCTGGCTGTTGAACCTGTTCCTGGTAGCAATCTGGATGAACCTTTTTGTCTTTGTCTGGAGGACATGGCGTCCATTCTTTCCAAAAACACCTGAAATACTGATTCGTCAGACCACAGTGTACATTTCTGATGACTTTCTTTAAATTTAAAACTAACTGACTGATGTCTGATTACATTTGAAACTAAATATATGTTGTCTCCTACCCCAACGGCTTGTCTTCTGTTGTAATTGTCTGCTGGGCTTAGGAGTCAGGTCCCTGGAGCTGAAGGAGGTCGAGGTAAAATATGGTGGACAGCTCGGTGAACCTGTGTAACAACCAAGACATTGCCGTCACCATCTTTGTGCACGAAGTTGCCAACATGTTGGAGGTGAGATGGGTGAAGCTGCTGTGTGATAACTGATTTCAGAGATAATTACGAAGCAGAGAACCAGTCCAGACACATCTGAGCTCATGGTGAAGGTGGTCGGTGGAGTGCAGAGTATCAGCACCTGTGTCCTTACTGGAATTATTTTTCAGAATTAGATAGAGCCTCAGACTTTGACTCCAGCTCTCTACCAATATAGTCTCTAATGGTTTCGTAATATTACTGCAGCAGTAAACAGCCCTGTGTGGGATTTTAACTGTACACATCATCTAAATCAGTGTTTTTCAACCTTTTTTCAGCCACGGTACACTTTTTTCAGTGAAAAAAAAAATCACAAGGCACACCACCAACCAAAAATATTAAAAAATGACACTCTGTAGCCTAATCCAATATATATAATGACAATATAGTCTTTCAATTTATTTATACTCACTCAGTGTGAAATCTGGGCCTGTTTGGATGAACACAGAGCTGATATCCTGGCAGGAATTGAAGAAAGACACACACGAAGCTCTTCATCAACAGCTCTCAGTGTCTCTGTTTCAGAGGTGTCAAAAGTATTCACATTCATTACTCAAGTAGAAGTATAAATACTAGCGTTTAAAAAGACTTTTGTACAAGTTGAAGTATCAACTCAAGCTTTTTACTCAAGTAAAAGTATAAAAGTACTGGTTTTAAAACTACTTAAAGTATAAAAGTAGAAGTAATGTAAGGAAAATGCCAAAAGCTTACGTCATACGGACCATATTGTGCCATACCCCACCTCCTCAAAAAAATATTTTTCTAAAGGCCGTAATGACAAATGTTATATTAAAATGTTAATATTGAAAAATGTAAGATGCACTAGGCTACCATTTCAGTCACATATATGCCCATTGAAAATAAATGCATTTTAGTACAATGCAAATACATTAAAGATAAAGAATATATGTGTACTCCTGAGCATTAACATGTGTTTCATGGAGCAGAAGATATGATGACTAGTTAGTTACGTATAAGTATTCTAATGGTGCAAAAGTCAAAAATCAGAGTCACGTCATCAATAACCTATACATTAATGTAAATGTACATCCAAGCTTAGCTGTAGGAATCTGTGAGGGCAATGGATGAGAAAATTGGTGTACCAGGGCAGGATTAGTAACAATTACCCTTGTATGGTTGTCAATACACAATAAACATGTGCTGTCAAAATGAATGATTAATCCAAGTGATTTATTAAAAAATAAATAACTCAATCCTAATACCTTCCTGATAGTATGTACTATGCTCAAAGCTATCGAACAAACATTTTGTACTCAGGATCTACATCAGTTAAGTGCAGAACATGCAACAAAGAATTACCAATAACCTTTGTTAAGCCGCAAAAGCAGCTGATTCTCAAAGTTCTTTGAGCCAATGCTTGCCCTTCTTGGCCTGAAGATGAGACCTGCAACACTAAACAGTCTTTCACAGGCTGCTGAGGCAGGGAGTGCCGTATTAAGCTTAAGTGATAGCTGGAACACAGCTGGGAAGGACTTCAGTACCTCTACTGTGTCTCCTGGGCACCCCAGGTACGTATCCAACTGCTGGGCCGTTTCAAGAGGGCCGGTCTTCTTCAAGGAGGAGAAGAAGTCCTCTTCCTCAGATGATTGGGAGCCTTCAGTGATGTGATACTCGGCCCGACAGTCCAAGTGGCCTCTGATATAGTCAAGGCCTGTGGAATAAAAAACAAAAATCAGGACAATTTAGACCATATGGCAGTATTGTAATTGTGTGATAGCGTGTGTGTGTGTGTCATTAAATGTGATTTCAACCTCATTTCACTGTCTCCATAGAAATTAGGGGAAGTTTAGAAATTATACACTTACCAACTTTGAGGATATTTTCATCACTTGTCCAGCAGGTCCTAAATTTAGGAACTTCCTTTAATTGTCCATCAGCGCCCTCTTGTGGTGATCTAGATGAAGTGCTTTAGGATTGACTTTAGAGTACACACTGTATTGCACAGACAAATCTTTACAGTATTTACAGTTTCAGCAGATTTTAGTTCAAATCGTCCTCATGAATTCTTTGGAATTTCAGAAACAAGAAACCATTTCATTTCTCTCCATCTCAGCACAAATCAGATCCAAACATCACCTCAGTGTGGTCAGGAGTGATCCAAACCATGTGAACTGTAAAACAGACTGTTCATTTACACAGAAGCACTAACCATTATATTGACTAGTGGGTTGGTAATTACAGTGCATACAGCGCAGTAGGTAGTTTCACACGTCTTCAGTCAGAACATTAATATAAATATATCTTCATTAATGAAAAGATGAGTTAGTTTTCAGAGCCGACCAACAGACGATGAAATAATTTCAGTTTCAGGGTCATGTTTTCATCTGTCACCTGGAGAAAAATGGACACGACCTTGGTGCAAATTGTGCATCTGTAAACATCAAACAAGTGCGAGTATTTCTTTGTATACTTGGATCAGTTTTTGACTGCAGTGGATGGATGATGAGTTCAGAGGAAGCATCAGGAATGTAAAATGGTGTTTAACCCAGAAAGCTTCCTGTGGTCCAGCAGAGGAAACATTCAGAAACTGAGGAGAGCTGCACCGCGCTCACGTCAACCTGCTAAAACGCTTTGCTTTCAAACTTATTGGTCTGAAAACTGAGCCGTCTGAAACAAGTGACGAGAATGTGTTGAAGATATAATTCAGTACAAGTCCAATATATTCACATCTCAAAAATCCCTGATATCTTTCTACAAATAATGAATATTTTTATTATCAGTTAATCTTCTCATTATCTTTTTGATCCACTTATTGCTTGTTTCTATAAATGTCAGAAAATATTATAATTTGTCAGAACTCCAGGTGATCACCTGGTTTATCTGACCAAAGACTGAATCTGTAAATGTGGACCAAAGCAAATATTTATTATTTTTACATTATGTTTATTAGTTGCATCACTAATTTTGTTTTAAAGCCATCTGTAAAATCTGTTTGCCAGTTTTTATTTGTTTATTGATTTACTTGTTGTTTTGCATGTGTCCACTTACTAAGGTCTTCAGTCTAAAGCCAATTTAATCCTAAATAAAGACCTATTAGCTTTTTCCAAAGCTTTCAACCACATCTTGTGACCTTCATCAGCCAGAGTTTAAACCCTGGCTTCAAACCCAGTTTCAACTCTAAATGAACAGGTTCACTGATGGCTGCAGTTTATCAGGTGCTACAAGAAGACAAATGTCCGTGTAAAACCTTAGTTTTAGTTTTTCATTTTTGCCCATTAGTTTCTTTACTTCACAGTAATGGCAGGTTGCAGTGATGGTTTTATTTTGGGAGTGTGATTTCTCAGAGACCCCTCACACCCTGGACACAATCTGTTTAAACTCCTCCCCTCTGGACGATGTTACAGGTCAGTGTACGCCAAGACAACCAGGCACAGGGACAGTTTCTTCCCCCAGGCTGTCACTCTGATAAACACTTGACCCACGATAGTAGGACTAGACAATAACCCTCAGCGAAATACCCATAAATGTACATTGAACAGACTATTCAGATCCATACAGATCTCTATAAGAAATCACACTGAGCATTCCTTTGTCTGTCTGCATTGTTTACTTCCTGTTTATACTGCTTATTTTGCATTGTTTGCACTGTTTGTTGCTTGTAAATACTGCGTATTTTGTTATATTACACAGCCTTATGCTGATTTATTGTATACTTGCCCCTTGCATGGGGATATGTACATACACATTGAGAGCCAATGTACCAGAGTCAAATCCCTCGTGTGTCCGACACACCTGGCCAATAAAGCTGATTCTGATAATTTGTTTCACTGAGGTCTAGAACAGCTGAAGTAACTAAAACCAGGGTAAACATAACATTTTAGAAGTAGTTCGAACAGACTTCACCAAGTAAATCTTCTTACATAGATTGTTCCAGTCTTGAGACCTGAACAGAAAGGACTTTGTAGTCTTTAGTCTGGCCTCTTGGTTAGCCAAGAGGCCAGAGCTCCAGGATCTATGTGAAGGATAAACAGTGTAGTGATGAACCTGGAAAAACTCTGACATAAACAGGTAGCCAGTGTAAAGAGGCTAAAACAGGAGTAATGTGACCCAGCTCTTAGATCTACTTAAATGAGTTCTGATGGATAAACGTCTTGGAGAATTAACTGGATGTCAAGGTATCTGTGATGTAGCACCTCTACATTTTTTTTTTGTTTACATTAAGATTTCTGTTGTCTTACATCTGTACAATAAACTAATGTAACATCAGAACCAGAGATTATTATTTAAATTTGAGGTTCAAATTTAAATCTGGTTTAACTGAACCCTGACTGAACTCCTCTCTAAGGTTAATAAGATCCGTTTAGGTGCAGCCCTCCATAAAAACCAGGATCTGGTTTTAAATGGGTTTCTCATTGAGTGTCAGATGCAGAAGCTTCACATTAAATAAACACCCTAACACATCTCTACAGCTACCCATCATGCTTTGTTCTGACACTTCCTGTCATCAATCCCCATTGGACTCAATGACCTTCTCAGCCAGGATTTCCTGAAAGGCGGAGAGCTGCTTCATCTGCTCCGTCTGCATCGAGTGCCTCCTCATTAGCTTCTTCTTCATCTTGAAGTCGGGGCCCCGTTTCGGCGAAGCTGGGGCCACTGGGACCAGGATCTTGTGTCCAGGGTGAACGGGGGAGGTGGGTTTACCATTGGCCCGGATGTCAGGGATCGGTCTCTGGGGATTGATGTTGAGGGGAGGCAGGAAGCCAGGCCTAGTGTGGGAGATGTGGTCCAGCAGGAGGGTTCCAGAGCCTCGGCGCTCCAGGAGACCTGGGGGGCGCCGGCGCATGGTGATAGGGGACACAGAGTTGGGGATATTCTCCAGAGACTCCCTGGAGGAGCTGGTGACCAGGGACAGGGGGGAGGCATTGTACCTCTTCCTCTCCACAGACACCCGACCAGAGTCTGGGGATCCTGGGATGGACTCTGGGCAGAGGTGGGTATCTGACTCATAGTGCTCCATCCGGGTCAGTTTAGGGTGAGCCATGGCCCGGGACATGAGTGCTCCGGTTCCTCCAGCATTCTCCTGGGACTCTGGGGCTGTGTTCCTGCGGTACAGAATCTGGTGCTGCTGGACTTTGTCAGCCCAGGAACCAGAGAGGGCTGCACAGTCCTCAGAGCAGGACCGGTCAATGAGTTTAGGGGAGCAGGGGTCGTGGGTCTCAATGCTGTGTCGCCGTGACAGTAGAGGTCTGACAGGTTCTGTGATGGACAGACCATTAATTTCAGTGATTGTCCTGTTCAAGTCACAGCCCTGCTCCTCCTCCAGACCTCCATCAGCCCGGTCCTGAGGAACCCCACTCAGCACTGAGGGCGCCACCAGGCCCCAGGGCTCAGAGTTAAGCCTCTTCAACAGCTTGCGAGGTGGTGGTCTTTTCTCTCCTGGAGGTCGAGATGAAGGTAAAGGTAAAGCTGAGGTGAGCGTGAAGCTGAAGATCCCCTCATTGTCTTTGCTCTTATCTCCTGCTGGTGAGGAGGTGCCAATCTCTACCTCAGAGGGAGACATGCAAGCTGGAGACAGTTTGTCCACAATGCCTGGTGAGGGGGGAGAGTTGAGGTATTGTTTGGTCTTCTTGGAACCTGACGGAGATGTGTCAGTGGTGATGATAATCACCTCCTTGCCTTTGGCCTTGCAGGCATCCAGGAGAACCTGCAGTGTGTCGCGGTCCCCCTTGTTGATGGCATGGACAAGGGCAGAGGAGCCAGAGTAGTCTTTGAGGCTGGGATCAGCTCCATTTTCTAGCAGCAAGGAGACCACTTCCTTCCCTGCCTGCTCGGCGCAGGCGTGCATCAGTGCTGTTCGGCCACTTTTATCGGGGATGTTTGGGTCGGCACCTTTCTCCAGCAGGTACCTGACCATCCTCTGCCGAGTCTGCGGGTCATCGTAGCTTGCTAAGCAAGCAGCAGATATTGGGGTCTCTCCACGGTCATTGCCCTCGTTGATGTAAGCGCCGCCCTCCAGCAGCAGACGGGTCAGCCTCAGCTTCCCCTGGAAGACTGCTTTGAGGAGGGCATTACCCTCGGTCTGCAGGGGTCCTCCATCTCCCATGATTCCTCAACCTCACCTCAGTCCTCCTGACCACTGGAAGATATCTTAATGCTGACTGTCCATCCTCTGCGAGAAGTCACATTACCTGCAGGAGAAACACGGTGAGTTGAGTTCACCTGAACACCATGTTAATAGACTTTGCATCCAATAAAGCACAGATCTTACCTTTATGTGGCTTATCAATGTATTTTGGTGCCGGTTTCTCCTCGTTCTAGTGTGCCAAGCAACAATTTGCTCAATACTACCGATTGTTGGTCGAGGGGGATACCCACTTCAGCTGGTCCAGTAGCACTGAAAACCCAAGCACCAGCTGGCAGCACTGAGCAAAACTACTGTTTGGCACACTAGAATGAAATGAAGAAGATGACAAAATACACTCAGCTGAGACTTATGGTTCACTGGAACTGTTTTCAAACACTGGAAACAGTGGTTTACTGTTACAAAAAGGTGGCTGGTTTTGCATGTGTGTCTAGCTTGTTTGCCCGCCTGCATTGCTGGATGCCACTTTTGTACCAAATCATGATGCAGTAACCTCTATGAGATATCACATCAAATAATGTGCTGCTGTATTGTTTTCAATGTCATACAGGACACAGATGATTTACAAATCACTGTTTTCAGTTCTAATTTAAAACTAATTTTAATTTTACATACAGTCCTAACTTTTTCTGATTTGGAGTTGGAGTGTTTGAGCAGTGGACCTGGATGCACAATGTATTTAGCTACATAGTAAAAAGCTTTGGCCTTAGTTGTACTGATGATGAGGAGGAGACGAGCTGCAGCAAAGAAGAAGAGGGTGTGGTTCCGACAAAATCAGCTTCTCCTCCATTTTCTATTTGGTCTGTCAGGTTCTCTGCAATTGAACGCGTCGTTGTCGTCACAGAGCGCTGCTCCCACGTTTAACTTTGCCTTACCTCCGTTCGATAGAGGAGCCTTTAGACTGCAGAGTACACACACTCAGGTGTTATCACCTGTTTGTGTGAGAGTGTGAGAGCCAACAGATGGACACACAGAGTAAAAGCCTGGACTCTGGACCTGTCGGCGTCAGTAACACAATCACACTGATCACAAACACACTCATGGACCGTATAGAGAGATGTGCAGTCCACACTAAGCAGTGTTTGTCACGGGCCTGGCCGTGTGTGTCCGAGGTACCACCTCCGCAGTAAAAGTGCTCATTCTGCAGTAAAATGTCTCTTCTGTTGGCCAGTATTATTAGACTGTTACTGATTCAGTCGGGTGTTAGCAGCATGCTGTTTCACTGCCCTGTTGAAAAACACTGTCATATCTCATACATAGTAATAAATGTAGTAACAGTCACTGTTGCTTGAACTGTGTACTGGCGTTGTACCAGGCTGCCTTTGTCTGAGCAGCTGCTGTACACAGGAACAGGAGAACTTCGATACCCCTACTGCAGATTTTGACGGCAGCGCTTGTTGTAAAGGAGCAGCTGTAGTCTACTTTTTACTATCAAGTAAAGTCTTACAACAGAACTAAAATATAATTGTCTATAAAACGTCAGTCAGTGATTTATTTGGTCACCTGCAGCCAGTCACGTGTGGCACAGGTGGGGGACAGCTTATTAACATGATGAAGATGATGATGGTGGAGGTGTCTGAGTGTGGAGGAATGTAGCTCCGCACAGACCCGGAGATTTATCGGGTTTCTACGTCAGCTCGCCGCTCTGACGCAGTGGTTTCTATATTTACACCCCGGTGGTCAAGTAAACGATAAGAGAAACGGTGCATCATCATCATCATCATCATCAAACCATCACCTCTGGTGATTCACAGCGTTTATCTGGTTCAAATCACTGTATCACGCACACACCAGCTGATGGTGGTTAGCAGCTGATGATGAAGATGAAGATGAAGGGGTGATGAAGATGGAGGAGTGAGTGTGTCGCTGCAGACAGAGCGGTGATGAAGATGATGGCGGTGGAGGAGAAAATAAGAAGACATGCGGAACGTTTTCTTTTCTTACCGCCGAGCTGAAGGAGCTTCATCTTCATCATTCGACAGTCTGTTTCCGACCGCTGGTGATGGTCACCGACCGTTAACGACTCACTGACTGTGCAGCGGTACCGACACTCCTCCTCCTCCTCGCCCTCCTCTTCCTCCTCAAAGCCGCTCCGAGAGAGGATGCACGGCTCTGCCCCCCTCCCCCCAGACGAACACCTGCAGTATCTCGTCCACAGGTGGAGCTGTAAAGGAAGCCGTAGATATTTACTAATCTGTCGGTGAAGAAACAAGTTAAGTGCTGAATAATGTAACAGTCAGCTAAAATGATTAATCTAAAGGACCTCAAATAAAAATAACTGCTGTAAAATGTCCAGGGCACAGGAACCATGAGCACAGGCAGCGCAAGGGACCGACCACCATCAGGTGACAAGAATAATTTAAACTGTAGGACTAAAACAAACCTGGAGGAGACAACCGTCTTCTGTTTTAGGAAACAGATTTTATGTGTAGATGGTTTTTAGAAGTTCCACTGAGCCTGAGACAACACACAAAACGCTGTTCAGAAATCTGACTTTAATCTGGCAGAGAATTCTGTAACAAATTATGTAACAGAAAATTATGCCTCCAAAGCCAAAGTGCAGAGACAACATACCTGCAAACACCTGAACTGGCATAAAAACAGCTTCCCCACATCCTCCAAGTTAAATCTGGCTGTAACAAAACACAAAGCAGCCGCTGTTACAGATGCAAAATAAACACAAGGACTGTTTTGCACATGACGTAACATGCATTTATTCCAGGACTGCTGCATATTATTTATCTTCGCTTACCTGTATGTTAGAGCCACATGTTTAATTTGGAAATCCACCAGATGTGGGTGAAAAGTCAGCATCTCAAACTTATACAAAGTACCCACATTTAATCGCACCAACTGAAACCTCTGCAAGAATATTGCAGAACTAATAAGGTGATGTTAGAAACATGGTGTGCTTTTGTTAGAACCTACCCCACTAGTGCCATGTGGTGTGACACATGTTGGGTTAGAGTTATGTTATGACAGCTAGAGAAAAATGAATGAATAAATAACACAGAAACAGAGGCCAGATATGCTTCAAAATCTAAGAACAGTCCAGAATAATGTTTCTCTCTGTGACCAACCATAACTTAAATCCACTTCTTGTTTGACCGTGTGTGTGTGTGTGTGTGTGTGTGTGTGTGTGTGTGTGTGTGTGTAAATTAGATTATGCAGTGTGCCTTTGTAAAGAACATGTAGGATTAATAAAAATAATGTTATGTGTCTATAATCATTTTCAGATGTGAGCTCCAATACTATGGCCGTGGAATCAGGCCCGGACATTGTCGAGACCTGCCCTTTCATACTTAGCACACAACAGGAGGCAGTCCACATCAGACATAATTTCACCTACTCCGTTTGGTTTATGCGTGGGAGGTGCACCTGGGCAAAGTGCGCAGGAGGTGGGACATGACGTGGTCAGTTTGTAATTTGGTCATAAACAACTAACTTGCTTCCCTTGTCTGATGATTTTGACATTGGCTCTTAAAGGGCCCCTGACATGCTTTTCCTTGTTTTCTGAATTATCTACAGTGTTATAAAAGGGAATTCTCATCTGAAATGTGACCTAAAGCTCAAAATGAGGTGTACATATGTTCTAGTACAAGGTGGGCCACAGAAAAGTAGCCCACCTTCAATACCAGTGCCACAGGCACATGGGAAACTTTTTCGTGGCCCACCCTGTACTTCTGTGCAGAAGCAACTCGGTCTATACACATCTAACAAACTCTCGCTCAAGAGACTTCTAACAAAATTAAGTATTTTTTTGATAGTTTAAAGATTTCCTTGAACGGTCATAATGTTAGGATTGGATTTCAGGAGTTACAGTTGTTTTATTTACTGTTAGTATTATTTTGCTTTTATAATGATAAAGTTTCAGAATCAGCACTTCCAAATCCAAGGCCATGGTTTTCAGTCGGAAAAGTGTGGCTTGTTCCCTTCAGGTTGGTG
>NW_018128089.1:1237353-1257561 GCF_001952655.1 Monopterus albus | reverse complement strand
GGGGTTGTCCACATGAATGTTAAAGTCGCCACAGATCAAAAAATAGTCAAATTGTGGGACAAATGTTGCTAAAAAGTCCCCAAAGTCAGTAATAAAATCCTTTGATCGAGGTGGGCGGTATATGACTACACATAAAATGGGTGACTGCTGGAGACGAATAAAAGCTTGGAACTCAAAACTGGGATAGGTTTTTCCCTGGAGAAGGCGGCATTTAAGAGTCTGATAAGGTAGGATGGTCTGCAAGATAAGATACTGTTAATTTATGCTACTTAACAGACGTGAAGTCTGACGGACTTGAACCGGTCACTCATGTCTGAAGCATGAGTATAGGGTTTTTTTTACAACAGAATCAGGGAAGTAAGTGACACAGCTAACTGCCTGTCCACTTTCAGTTAGAGAGAAACGCCTGAAAATACACCATACTGAAAAAAATGTCATATTGCCTTGGTTGTTATGTGTATTTTCAATGAAGCTTATTTAAAAAAAAAGATATCTATGGTGCCATTGTAAAAGTGGATTTTTTTTTTGACTGCTCACAGTTTTGTGGATATATTTTACCTCCTGCTGCACTGTGACCAGAGGATGTGAAGAAAAACACAGGGCCTAAGGTTACTGCATGTCCAGGAATGTTCCTGTACAGGGACACTGGATTCCTCCGGAGCACAGTACCTGTTTGTTTTGACTGCTTGAGGCCATTGTGTCTGCCGTGTGTGATGTGGTCCTGGGGATTAATGACCCATGATGTTATTGTCAGCACTGCCCTACCTGTTGGAGAAGTAGGGGGGGTGTTATGACTTATACTGCAACCAGCCACCAGGGGAGATCAAGTCATAGTGGCGTAACTTCTTGGATCTTTCAGCCTATCCATGGGTTTACAGTCTTATCCCTAACTGGGCGTGTTACAACACTCCCTGTGTTACAGTCACCTGTTCTTTCTTACATGCAGTTAAATATTGTAGCCTAAAAATACAGTTTTGTGGTTCTTGTACTGTACTTGAGTATTTCTGTTTCATGCTACTTGACACTTCTGTTCCACCACATTTCAGAGGAAAATGCTGTTTTTACTGAACCTATGTGACGAAGAAAAATGAGCACCACCCTGAGCAGCTGCACCATCACACATTAATCTAGTAAAACACTGACAGAGCCCATTCCAGATAACTGATACTTCTACTTTGAGTACATTTTGTCCTTAAGTTAAAATGTGAAAGCAGGACTTTTACTTGTGATAGAGAACCTTTATTGTGGTGTTGCTCCTTTTATTGCAGAAAATTAATTGTGTACTTCTATGAACAGAAGCAGAAACTCTAAATGCCCACACAGAAATTAAATGGCTTAGGTTTCCTCCATGTGATGAGACTGACTGAGCTGCTCAATTCATCCATCAATCAAACTAGTGGCCCAGCTGTCCTCACCTGCATGATGTGTGATACACCCATCCCAAAAAATAACTGGTTCTTCCCAGCACTTTGTAATGCAGCCCTTACTGTTGTGTTTCGATGTGTCTCTTACACTTGGTGTTTTCCTAGGTGACTGACATCAGACACACTCACCAGTAATCCCTGTAAATCAGGCTCATTATTATTATTATTACTATTATTATTGGTGTAAACTGAACTGTTAGTGACAAAAATAAAATACTGCAGGACACACACACACACACACACACACACACTGATGCAAATATGGAAACAGTTTCTATGGCAACTGATTCCTGCAGAAGTGTTCCCACAGCGACACACACACACACACACACACACAGGGTGACGGAGGCTGTTTGCTGACGTAGCAGAAGCTGTCTGACTTCAGTCTGCAGCAGCATGCAGTACTGTAGTACTCCTGTAGTTATGGTACCATAGCAGCCTGTTACCTTAGCTTAGCATAATGACAGGGAAACAGCTAACTTGTGCAAAGGTAACAACATCCTCCACCTGCTGTTGTTGTTGTAGTTTTAAAGTTTCTGTTGTGTGTTGACCCAGGGCTATTCAGACAACAGAAGCATAATCTGATGTGATTCTCTCACTGTTGAACTTTAACCCTTCACTGTAAACCTGGATAAGTTGATTGTACTTAAAATTTTGAGGCAAGTGATTAACCTTAAATGACATAAGTAAGTAATTATTAATTGGTTTCAGTAGAATCAACTTAAATGCAAAAAGGACTGGACAACTATTTAAGCTGAATACACTAAAAGACACTATTTGTACATCTGCTGTAAAATCAACCCTGCACTTGAAGATATGATAAGTTGCATTCAGTTTAATTTATCATTCATAAAACTCAAACTTTGAAGTAGTGTAAACTTAAAATATATTTGCAACCAAAAGTTTGAATTGTATTGATAAATACATAAACTAATGAACACATAATGCAGTAAGGGGTTGCAGAGGGAGTGTTGTAGGCGTGCAGTTATTAGGCAAGTGCAGTTATTCAGCTTTTGCAAAGTACAGGCTTCTACTCAAGGATATGAACAGATATTAAACTAGACTATTGCATATCATATGCCTGTGGAGGACAGTGATACACCCATGGCGTCTACACTGCCTGAAATTACAGAAAAAGAAGAAGAAGAAGCTTAACGAACAGGTGTTGTGGGTAGGATTTGATTATGTACGACGGTATATGCACCTCGTATGTAGCATATATTCTCTCTTCATTATATTGTGTTCTTGTTGTATTTTTATTATGCTTCTTTCATTTCATGCTTTCATGCTTTAAAGTGGCTTGGATTTGTGTTACCTACTTATCTACTTTATATTTCACTTGTATTGTGTGGAATTCATGTGGACGGCAAAGTAAGAATTTCATTGTACAGGGAAACACGTTTTCATACTGTGCATATGACAATAAACAATTTGACTTGACTTGACTCGTTCCCACCCCCTCGTGTCCATATTTAATACACACTCCAATTCAGTAAGTGGCGGTAATGCACCTTAAGATAGTTCAACCGCCAATAAACTACAGAAGAAGAAGAAGAGTCATTGTTATTATCAGAACGGAGCTAACGGAAGCGTATGGAGCTAATATAAGGCGCTAGCAGAATACTACATAGTAAGAAATGGCTGCCGATACAAGTCTGACAGTAAGTCTTCGATGTTGACACATCGGATGTGATGTTTGATTCTTCCCGTTCTTTTTTTAAATATTATTGCCGAACTTCGCGCCACATTGAAATAACCATTGCGCCTGCTCAGTGGCTAAGACTGTTAGCTTAGCCAACGATATTTACAGGCTAACTAAATGCTCCTGTTGTTAAAAGTGCGGATAGCTCTGGGCTAACGCAGCTTACGTTACAGTAGCCGACAGAAATATGAAGACTGATTCTGTCAGGTAGCAGCATAATCATAAACCTTATTGCTAAGTATTATCTAAAATGCAAGGAATTAGACTCCAGCCCAATGACCCCTGATGTCAGAATCAGAATCAGCTTTATTGTCCAGGTGTGTTGGACACACGAGCTATATATAGTGTGTCTCACTGTGCATGTACACAAGTAGACAAGTAAACAAGTTAAGGCCGGGAGAATAAAAAAAATTGCAAACAAGAAAAAGGAATGTGCATTTACAAAAGTATATTTTCAGGTATTGTACTGAGGGTTGTTATCTTGTTATACAGTCATGGGTTCATCAGATCGACAGCCCGTGGAAGAAACTGTGCTTGTGTCTGGTTGTTTTGGTGCACAGTGACCTGTAGCGCCCTGTTTTTAGTTACTTCAGCTCTTCTAGACCTCAGTGAAACAAATTATCTGAATCAGAATCAGTTTTATTGGCCAGGTGGGTCAGGCACATGAGGGCTTTGACTTGGCAGCAGATATAAACAGCGACAACAATGGAAAAACAGTGCAAACAATGGAAAATAAGCAGTATAAACAGGCAGTAAACAATGCAGAAAGACAAAGGAATGCTCAGTGTGAAACGAGATAAATAGGAATAAAAATAGAGTACTTAAAAAGAGACCTGTATGAATCTGAATAGTCTGTACAATGTACATTTACGGGTATTTTGCTGAGGGTTATTGTCCAGTCCTACTATCGTGGGTCAAGTGTTCATCAGAGTGATGGTGTTGGGGAAGAAACTGTCCCTGTGCCTGGTTGTCTTGGCGTACTGTGACCTGTAACGCTGTCCAGAGGGGAGAAGTTCAAACAGTTTGTGTGCAGGGTGTGAGGGGTCTGCAGTGATCCTCTCCGCCCTCCTTTTGGCACGTGAGGTGTACAGGTCCTCCATGGAGGGCAGGCTGGCACCGATGATCTTTTCTGCAGTCCAGAAAGTCCGCTGGAATCTTTTTCGTGTCCTGTTTGGTTGCTGAGCCAAACCACACAGTGACGGATGAGCAGAGGACACACTCGATGATTCCTCTGTAGAACTGAATCAACAGCTCCACTATCATTTCCACTGTTTTCAACATGTTCAGCTCCAGGTTGTTGCGACCACACCACAGGGTCAACTGTTCAACCTCTCATCTGTAGGTTGACTCGTTACTGTCTTGGATGAGACAGATGACTATTGTGTTGTCTCCAAACTTCAGGATTTTTACAGAGGGGTCATCTGAGGTGCAGTCCTTGGGAAAACAATAGCGGGGAGAGCACACATCCCTGGGGGTGCCTGTACTGATAGTTTGGGTGCTGGATGTGGTTTTCCCCAGTCTCACCTGCTCCTTCCCGTCTGTCAGAAAACTGGTAATCTACTGACAGGTGGGGGCAGGCACAGTGAGCTGGGTCAGTTTGGAGTAGAGGATGTCTGGGATGATGGTGCTGAACTGAAGTCCACAAATAGGATCTGAGCATAGGTCCCTGGTGAGTCAAGATGTTGCAGGATGTAATGCAGTACCATGTTGACTGCATCATTCAACGACCTATTTGTTCAGTAGGGGATCCAGCTGGGGATCTGTGATGGTCTTTAGGTGGGCCAACACAAGTCTCTCAAAACACTTCATGACTACAGAAGTCAGAGCGACATGTCTGTAGTCATTCAAGTTCCTTAATAGAGGGTTTCTTGGGAACTGGAATGATGGTGGAGCACTTAAAACAGGAGGGAACTACACAAAGCTCCAGTGATCAATTGAAGATCTGTGTAAAAATGCGAGCCAACTGGTGGGCACAGAATTTCAGGCAGGAGGGGGTTATACCATCTGGGCCTGGTGCAGGTTTATAACCTTAAACTGGGTCATACACTGAGTCAGTATGGCTGCCAATACCTGTCTGTCTGCTCTAAGAGTTGGATTACATGATCACTGAGTGTATTGATCACTCTTGTTTGATTGGTCATTATTTTTGTCAGAAAAGTCTTTATCAGTCTCCTCAGTTTGTTTTTCCAGTGTCTGTGTTGATGACTTGTGTTATTAATAGTATTGATCAGGAAAGTATTAATCAGTGATATTGTTTCTCTGTGTTGTATTTCAGTCGATGGACAGGAGGCGCCCAGCAGAAGATGATGTTTGTCCTCTGCAGTTAAAATTTTTGAGGACAGCTGAAGAGACAAATGTCCCCACACGAGACAGGAAGTCACCAACATGGTCCCCATTTCACATTGGAGGTTTTTCTGTGGACAGACAGGAAGAGGAGAAAATGCCTGTTTCAGGTGATTTAAACTGTGACTTCATGATGACATCACGACATGTGAACACTTCACATCATGTTTACATAAAGTTTGGTTGAATTCTCTTGTTGATGTGTTTATAAGTCCAGTTGTGAACAGATTTGTGTGTACCTGCTTGGAGGCAGAGCCAGATGTTTAGTTTTCATACCTTAAGTGTTTGTCTCCTGCTCAGGAGGTGGGATGATGGGGGAGGAGGCAGTCACCATTGAGAACAGTGAGTCCAGTGAGGATGAACTGGGACGACTGGACATTGATTTGGATAGGAAGTCCAAACAGCACAACCTGACATCCAGCAATGTGCGCGCTATCCTGCATGTGAGTAATACACACTGTCAGCCCAGTAGAAATTCAAAAACATACTGTCATCTGTGTGCTGAACTGTGGTATCGCCATGAACATGTATGGTCATAACATACTGTATACTCTGAACGGTGTGTAATGTGTTTTGTCCTTTACATGCTCCATGTAACATGTTTTGTGTCCCGTGTCAGGAGGTGATTACCCATGAGCATGTGGTGGCCATGATGAAGGCTGCCATCAGAGACACTCAGGACTTGCCTTTGTTTGTGAGTTGCCATGTTTTCTTTGTTCTGCTGCTGATTGAAGTATCTGCACATGTTTTGAAAATGTTTTTGGACAAGTCACAGCGAAATCAGTTTTTGTTCCTTGTTGTGGGTGTGGGTGTGTGTGTGTGGGGGATTAAATATAGTAATACTGTAGTAGCCTACCTCTGCTGTTGTGCTGTTCATCTGGCCTGTCCCTTCTACCTGCCTCTCCCACAGCAGCAGTATGTTGGCTGCTGCCACCTACATCTCTCTCTTCCTGACCCTCTCTTGCTACTTCAGTGGTGCTGGTTGAAACTGTTAAATATTCAAAATGAATCAATTAGATCACTAATCATATTGATCGGACTGATCAGCTTTCCCATGTGATATTCCCTGAGGGGGACTGAGGGGCAAACAGTATCAGAGTTTATGAAGCAGCAGCTGTATTCTGACGTTAGCTTAGCTAGCCTTACTAGCTTGCTATTAACATATTTGAAGTGTTGGATCTCCACAACTGACAGCGTTGTGTTAAAAAAACAAACACAGAGAGGAGGGGCTGTTTACAGATGGTCCGTCATCATGGTTGTCACAGAGGGATTGAGCAAACATCTGCATTACGTACTGTACTACAATGAAATAAGATATAACTTGATTGAAATCAATATGTGGTAGTCAGTGTTGGTACAGTGGTGGCCTGCCACAAATAAATCAGTGTAAGGGAAACGGTGCATACACACACTTGAAGAAACAACTATTGGTTTGTCTAAATGTGTGTAGTTAGAGAGGAACAGGATATGGTCAAAATGATCCCAGTAGAAAAAGAATAGTTGCACCTTGTCAAGTTAGAGCCTTGTGATACTATCTTTATATAAAATGTAAAATTGTATGCCCTCAATCAGGTGTCACGTTTTTCCCGTGGTATCGAAAATAGTATTGATATTTTTCAAGGTGTTGTATTGAAGTTAGAAATTTCAGTGATGTGACAACACTAGTATAGACTGTGTCTGAACCTACAGACTGTCTGTATCTCTTTGTGTTTGCTTTACATAAGGAACCAAAGATGACTCGGTCCAGAGTGAAACAGGCTGTCCAGCAAGGACAGGTGAGCTGAACCTCCCACAGTCCTCTCTTATGCCTTACCTGGAGACTAAACTGTTTCACCTTACTGTTGCCCACCTATCTCTCTGTTTGCCTGTCTGTACTGGTCTGTCTTACAGCCACTAAAGTGGAGTCTGTCAGCAGCCAGCACCTTCAAGGTGAGCTGAACTCATCCAGCCTGCAGGGTGATTTCTGTCTCTCTATGACTCTCTATGACTGTCTGTCTTTCTGTTTCTCTGACTGTCTGTGTCTTCTGCAGCCTCCTCAGTTTGTGGACATTGATCTTGAGGATGATGAAGACTCATCAGATGAAGAGTATTGTCCTGAGGAGGAGGAGGAGGAGGAAGACACGGTTGAGGAGGCGAGTCATTCTTTGACCTTTGACAACTGCTGCTCATTCAGGGTTTCTGTGGGTCCTTAAAAAGTCTTAAGAAGTTTAAAATCTAAACATCTGAATTTTAGGCCTTAAAAAGGTGATAAATATGAAGTATATATAAAGTTTTGATCCTGGTTTGGTTAGGTTAATTATTTTAATGTTAATTTGTTGTTACTTTTCTAATGTCATGTTAAATTCAGTCATGCTTTTATATGTTCCCATGCTAGTGGAAGAACACCATAAGTCCTATTCTAAATATGGGGCCTGGTTCTGTCTGGAGTGTAATGAGTGTAAGGGCAAGTATTATAAAGCAATTTGAGTGGGACAGTAGCGAAGAAGTATATACTGTAAGTGCAGTTCACTTACCTGATCCTTCAGTACATCGGGTCCTTCAGTGTCTCAGGTCTATTCTTTTGTGCCTGTGCAGACCTTCCTCAGTGATGCAGACAGCTTGGCTTCACCTCCTAGAACGCATTATGGCTCTCAGTCTAGACCTCCGGCACACAGCATAATTGATGAACCACTGCAGGTACTCTGACTTATGCCTTCCAACAGGTACTCTGTCCTCTGAGGTACTACAGGTATAATGACCTCTGACCTGCTGTTTAGAGATCTCCAGGACCCACCAGGCAACAGATGATGGCCTCCATCTCTGCATCTCAGCAGGTCATCGCTGCTCCTTCAGAACCCTCTTTCCTGGAAAGACTGAACGCTGTGGAGCAGGAGTTGGACTGCAACCCCTCCTACACCTATAGCCAGGTAACCTACCGACAGCTATAGCCAGGTAACCTGCCTACACCTAAATCCCCTTCAGCAGCCTACAGCCCCTTTGTGTCTGTCTGATTGCCTCTCTCAGTCTGATGGTGGCGGTGATGAAGGCTGTTTGGCATACCGCACGCGCTCCAAACTCCGTCTGGTTAATGTTCCTCTGGGTCAGCTGGAGGCAGAGCTTCTGGCCCCAGACATCACTGCTGACATGTATGACCAGAATGCCGCCCAGCAAGAGGAGGACCGTCACTGGACGGAATGGCTGCAGGGTCTCATGGCCCCTGACAATGAAGGTCAGAGGTTAAGCTGACAGCAGCACTGTCACAATAACTGTCTTATTTCATGCCATTCACTTCATGTTATGAAAATTCTCAGTTTTTTTAATAAAAAAAAGTTGACCCCCTGATGGGCTATCACCACAAGTAGAATACAATTCTGTGGGAAACACTGCAGTCTGTTTCAATGAAATGTATAACCTGGAGTTCTGAAACATTTGGAAATCAGTTTCTGTTTTCTGTCACACCTCTGCACGCTGAATACATTCTGATCTCAGTGATCAGAATGTATTCAGCGTGCAGAGAACAGAAACTGAATACATTCTGATCTCAGTGATCGTTACATTTCTGTAAAGGCAGAGTTTCCTTCCTGTGCTGCTGATTGTTGGTTCTGTCAGAGCAGAACTGCAGGCTCTGATGTCTTAACTAAAAGAAGCTCCCAATTTCACCTCTAATAAACAAAAAGTCAGTCTGTTTTGTTGTTGTTTACATCTCTGAACCTTTGTTTTCTCAGAGGAGGCTGATGATGACGATGACCCCGAGTACAACTTTCTGGATGACCTGGATGAACCAGACCTGGAGGACTACAGGACAGACCGGGCTGTGCAGATAACCAGTAGGTGTTTTGGACTTAGCATGTCCTTTTCAACTTCCTGGAGAAACCTTCTGTTTTAACTCTTGTTGTCTTCTCCTCAGTGTTAACTCTTCTTCTTTTTCAGAGAAGGAAGTGAACGAGCTGCTGGAGGAACTCTTTGATACTGTGAGTTGATTTTCACTCACAGCTGGTGTTTCTACTCATTTCTGCTAATGATTTGTCTTCTACTGAGTCTTTATCGACATTGTTTAGATACATGTTAATGGTTTCTTTTGTTCACCAGTAGTTTCTGTTGTTTACTAAAAGGTTTTGTTGTTTGTTTCCAACTACACAAACTGTTGATTTATTTCTGTATAAGCAGTCTGTGGCTTTTCTGTGCTGGATTTAAAACAGTAGAAACCATGAATTATTATTGTGTGACAGATACAGACTTGGCAGCAAGTCTGACAAAGTGAGAAACTACACTGACTACTACTCTACTTTTGGCTGTTCCCGTTAGGGGTCGCCACAGTGAATCCAATTCGCGTGAGTAATTTAGCATGGTTTTACGCCGGATGCCCTTCCTGACACAACCCTCTCTATTTGTCCGGGCTTGGGACCGGCACAAAGTCACTGACGTGAAACCCCTGTAGCTAGATACACAACCACAATAGAGGTCAATTTAGAGTCTCCAATAAACCTAAGCTGCATGTCTTTGGACTGTGGGACGAAACCGGAGCACCTGGAGAGAACCCACGCAGCACAGGGAGAACATACAAACTCCGCACAGAAAGGCACCATGTCGGCTGGGGCACAAACCCAGAACCTTCTTGCTGTGAGATGACAGCGCTAACTACCGCATGGTGGCCACATTTCTCCTGATTGTTTTAAACTCAAGTACTCCTGCTTCCTAAGTTCATGGATGTTTATTCAAAAGGTCTTTATGTGACACTGTCTGTTTATTTTGCAGCTCCAGGAGGAGGAGGTGGCAGCTGAGGGGGTGGAGGAGGAGGAGGAGGAGGAGGAGACCGTGTCAAAGACTGGACCCAAATTCAATGTCCCCCAGGCTTTACGGTAACTCCATAGATATGTTATAAGAAGGGGCTGCCAGGCTCAAAGATGGTGCCGTTGTGAATTGCTTGCCTGGGCTTGGCATGAGCTGGTATGAGCTTAAAAAGTTTTCTAGCTTCTGGGGTTCTCTCTGCATAGTGCATCCTGCTGCATATGCTCAATAACATTTCCTCACTGCTCCATAGAGTCCACAGTGATGATATGAAAATAAAATTCTGTTTGATTCTCATAACTAGGGATGTCCCAGTCTAGATTTTTTTTGGCCCTGATACAGATCAGTAATGTGTGTGTGTGTGTATATATATATACACATATATTTATAAATACTGTCTCTCCTTTCCTCTCATTCTTTTCCTATTTTTGATTGCTCATATTTCCTATTTGAATGCCAGTGAAGTGAACCTAGATTGGGGTGATATGTTTACGCTTAGATGTACACTTTAAAAGGTGAGCAGCTGTATTTTGCACCAGTTGGGGATGAAAAATTTATGCCTGACTGAGATCTACATACAGTGCATTACAGTAATCAAGACTGGAACTAATACAGGCATGAATCACTTTCTCAGGGTCACTTTTGTTAAAGACGTGACCTGAAAATTTTTTCTTTATATGTTTATCAGTTAAATAAAGGTTCAAGCAAATTAACAAATCACAGATTTTAGTATTTAGCTTTAGCTTTTCTAAAAATGGGGTTTGTATGCGAAAGAAAGCTGGCAACACTTATTGTACTCAAAGACCGACATAAGTCCTCCTTTCGGGACAGTGCAGCAAAGAAGTGCTGTGACTGTTTGGGTTGGGAGGAAGAGAAATGGCCTCTGCTGCTGCTTCTTCACAGAAAAAAACGTGAAGAAGAATCCAGCTGATGGCATACACAGTTTCACTCTTTTTGTTTGTTTTAGACAGTTCCAGGTACCCTGACCAGGTTAGGCTAAACCCCTTACTACATCAGATGTTCCCTAACTTAAACTGCCCCTTTTCAGAAACCTGTCCAAATACAGGTAATGATCATTCCTCTGATAATGTCTTACCGACCATGCCCCTCCCAGAGGTGGAGCCTTTGCTATCAAACACCTGTGTTTGCACTGTGGGTGCACTCCAAAACCTAACCGGCAGGGTGCTAATTTGTGCTGGATTGCCATGGTCTCTGCTCCATTTGAATTCGGCCATCAAAACAACACGTGCTGCTTGTGCCGACTTGAGTTGAGAATAAGTCACCAAAATAACACGTGCAGTCCAAGAGAATGGCCAACAGAAGAGACTGTTTAACATAGTCTAGCCTACATAGTAATGATATTAATAGTACACCTAATTTGTATAGCACAAAACAGAAATACATGGTGCTGCACAATTTAAAAAATGTTCTTTCTTTGTCCTGTGTCCAAATATGTGACGATGTTGAAAGGCAATTGTAATCGCATCCAGATTGGAAATGATTTGTTGACTTTATTGTATGCTGCAAACATGGTTATTGTGGCAGAAACAATTAGAAGGTTACAGAAACAAATTGCACAGTTGCATTTCATATGGTATGAAAGTGAATATGGGAAAAACCAATATGGAAAGAGAGGATATTCTTGACCGGAATGGAAAACAATGTTTTGCTGGTGAGCAGATTGAAATGGTCAACTGCTGTAACTATGTGGGCATATGGTTTACACCAACGCTGTCGTGGTGGATGACTTGTCAACATCTAGCTAGCCAAATTAAGAAGGCTCTGTTCTTCTTGCTGAGCTTTGTTCATAAGTATTAGATTAGTCACCTTCAAGCTCTTTCTCAGTTTGATCCTATGATAGCCCCTGTATTATATTATGGATCTGAGATATGGGGCTTTGAGACAGTGGAATGCATTTAGACTATCCAGATTTACTTTTTAAAGTAAAACAAACAAAAAACCATTTGGGTGTCAGTACAAATGTGAGCAATGAAGCAGATTTTGTCAATTTTTTATATGAACAGATGTTTTGTATGGGAAAGTATTGGTGTCTGTATGCCTGATCATTGTTACCCAAGAAAATGTATGCTCTTTCAATTGGATGCTGTTGGAAGAAAAACCTGGGTCTCTTCTCTCCGCAGTCTATTGTGTTGCTATGGTTCCTCTGTCAGTTCAGATGTTCAGGTCATACAGTAACTTAGTTGTAGAGATTGAGCACCAATGACAGGTAGAACTTGTAAGTATGATGAGGTGACTTTGGACAACTGTGATAGAAGATGAGAAACGTTTTAGTGTGAATGCTCCATGTATCTAGACTTGTGCAGTGATTGTTTAAATGATCTTGCGTTTACTTATGTTTTCACTGATCTGTAGCTCTGAATATGTATGGCGACTGGCAACTGTTTTTTATTATGGAACACACAGATGATGATGTATGATCATATCTTGGCATGTATTTTGTTATGGAATGCTAATACTATTTATGTCATTGATGTGAACAAAAGTTCTCTGTCATACTTAAATGGATGTGGTGCTGTGGGCCGGGAGGCCTTTTATTCCTAAAATAATTAGCCTGAACTTGGTACAGTTTCATACTAGAGGTCTTCAGCAGTTTTCATTTTGTTTTCTGTAGGTTTGAGGCACCATTAGCTGGGATGCTAACGGAACGACGCCGAACAGTCAGGAAGCAGTACGAAGCTCTGCAGCAGAGGAGAGCCCTGCAGGACACAACCAGTCATCTCCTTGACAGCATGAACCTGAAAGTGACATCCGATACCATCAACCCTGTCTTGGTACTGCCAAACCGGATCTGCCCCACCTTCCACCTGGACTACACCCAAAAACTGCAGCTACAGCAGCAGATCCAGCAGGTACGAAAGACAACCCCGGCTCAGACTGAATCTGTTTTTAGCTGTTATTTCTGTTATTTCCCATTACATATTTTTATTTAATTGACATTACTTTGTAGAAACCGGTTTTCACTTTGACATTAGAGGGTTTTTTAAATTTTTTTTAAATTATATTGACCATGTTTGATTTATAAAATCAATAAAAGGGTAACACATCCAAGGGGGTGAATACTTTTTATAGGCACTGTATAGCACACTCTAGTGTTTCATATGGTATTTCACATATTGTCCTCTAGATTTCTGTTTGCTCTATTTGCCTGTCATCAGTTTGTCTTCACCTCCAACAGGAACAAAAGCTTAAGGTTCAAATATACTTTTTCAAGAAACAGCATCATGTCCAGGTGTGGCTCACCTGAGTCAGTGTGACTGAAATGTTTCTGTCTTTGTCTCAGCATGTGCAGCTGCTGACTCAGGTTCACCTCCTGACCCACCGCGTCGATGCCCTGAACCACGAAGCCTGCATCACTAAACAATACCTGGTCAGTCAATAAACACAAACTCTACTTGATCAGTTGGGAAACAGCCTACCTGAGGTCTGCATCACGAAGCGAGATGAGTGGCTTATCCAGCTAACTTTGGGCTCAGCTCAGGTTTTCTTTTACCATGAAACTGGCTCACTTTTAATCAGGCTAGATCACCACTGTAACTAATGCCACACAGCTAACCTGCTCCAGAGCAGGTTAGCTTCAGAGCTTCAAATCAGAACTTGTCAACAGTCTGAGCACTGACCAGTCAGATCACTGGAAACACAGGGATCATTCCTACCAGGTCTCGACAGTCATATGGTTGTGCTGTTTCAGGCTTTCATGGGTCACTCTGGTTTAAAGCTGAGTTTCTAACAGACTGAGGGAGTCTACAGCCTCCGTGATGAACAGCACTGGGGTTTAAATGCACAAAGATTATTAGTTTCCCGACCGAATCTCTGACTGTGTTGATGTTTTAACAGGCTCATCACTGCAGCTCAAAATGACACGAGGATACCCTGTGATGACAACTGGTCTTTTGTTAGAAAAATAACCCCCACACTGATTAATATGTCCCACAATTATAAATTACTTTCGATGTAATTCCTCCCCTCTCCGCTCTGGCAGCGCAAACTGCCGGATTTTTTACTAACACATGTTCACACTCAACAGAGAAAGGAGGAAATATACTCACTAAATAAGACACTTATTCCTGGTGTTTCTGTAGCTTATTTTATTCTAGTTCTGTGACCACAGTTGTCCACAGTTCACTTGCTGTAACATCAGGTTTTGCTCTTGCTGTAAATGAGTTTTCACTGCTCCATCTCATAATATATTCAAAACTTCATGGTTCTGGCGATGTCGCTTCTAATTAACAGCTCTGCCCCTTTCACATGAAGGTGCTTGTAGACCAGACAGAGCCAGCTGATAACCGGCTGTGTGGTACCAGTTATCCGGGATGGCCAGTGTTAGGCTCAGCAAAGCCAGACTACGTTGCTTCGTGGTACAGGCCTCTGATGAGACAGTAAACAACAACATAAACAAATATATCTTCTCCTCACATTTTGTCTCTCCAGGAGGAGTTGCAACAGTTTGCCAGCCGTCAGGAGGTGGTGATTCGCCACAGCAGTTTCAGAGTGTGCAACCTGCAAGGGGCACTGGATCTCCTGCATGAGGTAGGGCAACAAGAAGAGCCTCCTCCTGCTCCTGTTGCTCCTGCAGCCTCCAGACGCTGGCTCCCCAGGATGACTCCTGCTATCACTAGTAAGTAGGGAAATAAAACTTGCTTCCTCAACAAGTTAAATTTCTCATGTGGTCACAATTCAGGTTCGGGTTCTGGTTCTGTTTAGGCTATGCATTCCCTCAGCTGCCTGCCGAAACCGCCTGGCTGTTTGCCACCCGACCTGTCTTCCTCTACCCAGAGCTACTCCCTGTCTGCAGTCTGGACCCCGCCCTCCACAGCCGACACCACCGGAGTATTTACACTGCAGGAGAGGACGGGTGCATATATTAATACACAAATGAAATTTTGCATTTGAATCCAGCAGTTATTGAGAAAATAGCTCCTCCTCCACGCTGGTAGGTCAGCTGTTATAGTTGAGGAGCCTGAGACAGCAGTTGCCAGTGGTTGACTTGTGTTGATTGATATCATTTGTTGTCATGCTTGTATTTTTACAGCTCTGCCTGTTTATCTGTAGACTTAAGACACCCCAGATTTAAACATGTATGCTGAATTACGTCCGAGATTGACTGAGCTGTTGGTTTGTCCCATTGATCGCCTGACGGAGCTGAAACTAAAATTTCTGTTTCTTCACAATAGGGTTGCAGCAGTATACCATTTTTACGGTATACCGTGGTATAAAAATAACGGTTATCATACCATGCACATTTGCTTGTTACCCGTATTGAAGAAAAAATGTAATGCATGCGCACCTTTCTTCCCCGACTGCCTGTCAGACTCTGCACCGGGTGCCACATGCACCCATGCATGCGGGCAAATGGCAGAGAGCAAGTGTCTGATGGCAAACATCTCCATCCACTAAAAAACCAGCAGGGCAGGATCAGTTTGGATATCTCAGAAAGCAACACCTTTAAGAACGCCATCTCTCATTACAGGGCAGAGTGTTTGTCCCGTTTATAACTTTAATCCCAAACAATAAACGTGGGTTATAAAATGCACTATCGAGATCATTTCCCACATAGTCTGTCTGTTCACTAATGTAAGCAGATAAAGCAGATTCTGATTCTTACTTACAAAAGAACTCGCATTAATGCCGATCTGACCCCAGAAACTCTCAGACTTTCCTGGCTCACGTAAATGAGTATGTGTGTGAGAAGTCATAGACCGGTCTGGCTGTGGTCTTGCACACCTACAGTAAATTAACAACTATTTTGATAATCGTTTAGAGCAGCATGGCACCATGTCTCACTACTGCCAGATGTTTTACAAACCAGTCAGTAAATTAGTGGAGAAAATAATCAGCAGGCTGATCCATAATGAAAATAATCAATCTAGATCCAAACAAGCTCAACCAGCTGCAACAGTCAGGTCCTGCTTTACGTCAGTGCATGTGTGACAAGGCTGGTAATGTAATGATATAATATACTGTGTAGTATAACATTCTACCTGCATTGAATAGCCCGCTAATACTTTTAATACCTTAAGTACACTTTTGTTTTAATACTTACTTTTATGTAACATTATAAATACAGGACTTTTTGGAACAGACTTTTTTTTAAAGCAGAGTAGGCCACTCTTTCTGTGTGTACACAGTACTTTTAATTAGCTAAAGGATGTGAATACTTACTCTACTACTGGTGCTTACGTGCAAACAATCATGCTTTATTTATATAACATGTTATAGTTATTTGCAGTTTAAAATAATCTTTATAACTGTTTATTCTTTATTCAAAAAACTACACTTTTTTCATTCTTCCGATGGTCATTGTAGCTGATAATACTAGTAATTGCGAAATACTGTAATACCACGAAGCCGTGGTATTTTCTGAGACGGTTATCATATCGTGAAAATCTCATACCGTTGCAGCCCTACTCCACAATGATGATAAAACTTTTAAAAATTATAAGGAGAAAGTACTGGAGAAACTACTGAGTGTGTGTGTATTGAGGTGTTTGTGAGCAGGAAATTAACATTCAAGTGACTACACTTCATCTTTGAGCCAGTATGCAGTCTATATGAATCCATGGTGCAGGCTGACAATCATATTACCCATGATTCCTCTGTGCAGGCTTATTGTTCTGGGTCTGAAGCACTTTGAAGGAGCAGTCCAGTCTGACCAGCTGATCAGCTCATACCTGCTTTGTAAGTCTCGGTGGAACTTCAGGAAACACATCAGAGAGATGAGCAGCCCAAAAGCACCAAACAACAATATCATCAAGGTGACTTCACTGTGGCATCACTGGCCATGACATCACCACACACTGGCTGACATCATCAGTGAATATCACATGTTTATAAAGGTGTCACAGGTGAAAAGGTGACAGCTAAAATTTGGACAAGTGACAGATGAAATTCAAATCTTATCTCCCCACGGTGTTTTCAGATGTTCCTGACAAAGGGAGTTGTGCCCCCGCTGCCCCTTGCTTGCAGCAGAGTTCAGTCAGGAGACCTGTGCCCCCCAGTGGACAGAAACACCTCCAACATGCCCAACTGGCTCAAGGTCGGACACACTAAAGCAGATCACATTCAGATCAATATCCAGATTAATGAACCGGTTGTTAGGTGGCAGAGAAAAAGTTTAAGCAGTTCAGAGATATTTTAAGGTAAGTGATGACAACAAAACTAAAGATGACTGCAAGCTCAGCTCCTCTATCATGTGTGTTCTTGTACTTGTCGACGGGAATAGGTCTTAGGATCAACATCAAGAAAACAAACTGAGTGTAGGTGAACAGGTTGATTAATATACTGCTGAAAAGAGTGGATTGCTTTAAATATCTCGGCAGTTATGTCACCAAAGACTAAGTTAGATGAAGAAATATCGGCATGTATTCAGGCTGCGTTGTGTGCAATGGGAAGGCTTAGAGAGTACTTGTACTTGGTCTGGAAAAAAAAGTGATATCGGTGCATCCCTACCTGTCACAAATATGTTAATTAACTTATCAACATGTTAACTAAACCATCACTAGTGTAATGTAACCCTCATTTAGTTGGTGGTAACTCTGGTTCTCTAATTGTTCTCACCTGTAGAACAGTAAGCTGATCATCCAGAAGACCCGACTGGACTCCACTTGTTACACCCCCTCTCTCCCTCCAGGCTGCAACCTTAGACTCCACCCCTATTGGCTCAACAAGTCCCGCCCACCTGCCCGTCCTCACCGACGCCTCTTCACCCTGGCCCACAATGCATCTCTGTTGCCACTTGCCAAAGCCCCAGCAGACAGACAGGTAGAGAGGCAGGTAGACATACAGCCAGTCCACTACCTGTCTCTGCCTTCTCCAGGTGTCATGTTACCCTCTGACTCCTCAGCTGTTTCAGGTGCCCTGCCATTGGTTCTGCCTCCTGTCTCTGGGTCAGTTCCATTGGCTGCTGTCCATCCAGTTCCATCCCGCCCCCTGTGTGCTGATATCATGCAGCCCTGCGTTCCTGTTGGCCAGAGCATGAGCACAAGTGTTTCAAGGCAACAAACCACCCCCCTCCCCTCGCTGTCCAACCTCGACAATACAAATCACATCATGCCTTGCTCAGCTGCCATTGTGAAGCCAGGCTACTTTCTACTGCAGATGGTGTGGACTACACCTGCTCCACCCACTACCACCTCCCAGTATGCTCTGGGGCAAGGGCTCCACAGACCAATCCAAGAAGAGCAGGAGGAAGCCCACCCTCCGGTGGTGAAGGAGGAAAGTTCAGTTTCAACATCAACACTGAGCCCACTGTCATCCTGGTCAGGACAGGAGGAGGAGGAGCAGGATGTGGTGAGGGAGAACTGCTCTGTTGTGGGTGTGGTCGGTCTGAATGGAGGAAAAAGCACTGGTGGAGAGGAGGAACAGAGAACAGAGGGAAGCGGTACAGGGGGAGATGGAGAGGAGGAAGCAGGTGGTGGAGGAGAGGGGGACCAAGGAGGGGAGAGGGAGGAGGAGGAGGGACAAAGGGAGGATGGGGGAGGAGAGAGGGAGGAGGATGGAGAAAAGGATAAGGATGAAGGTCAGGACCGGCAGGGGGAGGAGGAGGAGGAGGAGGAGGAGGACTTTGATGACCTTACACAGGATGAAGATGAGGAGGAAGTGATGTCATCAGCGTCAGAGGAGTCTGTGCTGTCTGTTCCAGAGTTACAGGTAAACAGGAAGTCTTTGTTCATCAGTTCAGGTTAGCTAATGATATCATCACGGTTACAAACTGGTCATCCTCCAGTTCTCTGGAGTTTCCAGATTCCCAGCAATATCAGTTCAGGCTGATGACCTCTGACCTCTGCGCCTGCAGGAGACCATGAAGCAGCTGACATGGCTGGCAGCGGAGCAGCGGGTCTGTGTAGACGGAGACTCAGAGGAGGATCACTCTCCGACCTCACCTGGCTCTCAGGAGGAGGAGGAGGATGAGGAGGAGGAGGGGCCTAAAGGGGGGGAGTCAGGTGAGGGGAGGAGCAGTAAGGCAGGAGAGGACGAGGAGACTCCACCAGGAGAGGGGATGCCCAGAGGAGGAGGGAGGTGTCCTGGACGAGGACGAGGTCAGACTGATGTCATTGCTCTGATTTCTCCTTTGTCTGCCCTAAATATCTCCTGACGCTGTTTTTTTTTTTTTTTTTTTTTTCTCTTGTCTCCGCAGGTCGAAGTCGACCTCTTCGTGGTCTGAGGAGGAGTCACCAGGAGCGTCACAGTAAAGACACTGCTAAACTGTTGCTGCTGTATGATGAAAAAATCCTAGATAACGACCCGCACAGAGAGAGCAAAGATGTGGCATTCGCTCAAAGTTACCTGAACAGGGTGAGGAGAAAAACACAAATTTAATTAAATCCAGGTTTTGAGTTAGTCCACTCAAGTGTGAAACTTGTGTGGTATGGGCAGTAACTCAGAAATAGGCTCTGTTGCAGTTCCCACCCTGAGAAAGGAAGAGTTCTATCCAGCACCCAATTAAATTGTAACACCCGCAGTGTTCTGCAACAGTGTTTACCAGAGTCAGATTCAGTTTGTCATTTCTTTGCATATTTGCATACATAAAAAACAGCGCTGTACTTTCCAGCCCATTACAGTGCAACATCAATAAAATCACAAAAAAATATCTAAAATATTTTTAATAAAATACATTCCTGAAAATCTTACCTCAGATAAAACAAAGCAGTAGCAGCATAGGATATTAAAGTGCATAAAAAATACCAAGCACAATTAGTAGCCAAGTGGTGAAGTCCACAAGGGACTGTGTTATCTTCCAGAGCAACAGGTGAAATTTATATACTTGTATTCGTTCACTCAGAAGGTGACTGTGTGTTACTGTGTGTTCACAGGTCCGTGACGCACTGCAGGATGTACCTGGGCAGGTAGAGGAATTTGTGTCTCTGCTGAATGAGTTTGAGCAGGTGGGAGAAGGACAGGAAGTGGTGTTGCTTTTCAGGAGGCTGCGATGCATCCTGGGAGATCGGACAGACC
>NW_018128089.1:1234575-1237343 GCF_001952655.1 Monopterus albus | reverse complement strand
TTCCTGCATCCTGAGCAGGCGCTACAGTGTGGATTGGTGAGCTGTACAGGTGGACACCAGATGTATCTCAGGTGTAGCACTGCAGGGATTCAGTTAGCTAACAAGTGTCTTGGGTGTACTGTATGTCAGCTGTTTCATCAAAGGTGTGCATGTGTAGTCCGCAGAAACTGATTCAACCTATTTCCTGTAAGTAAAACCTCTGTGTTTCTGATGAAGCTGATCACAGTTCACTAGTTTCAGCGACTAACCAAAGGTTGATTTTACCTGTGAGTGTGAAGTTTTTATCATGAGCTTCAGTGTTTCTCTATGTTTATCTCCATTGATCTAACTCTGTCATGTCTCTGCAGTTTGAGGAGCAGCAGGCGTTTGAACGCAGCCGTCGTTTCCTGCGGCAGTTAGAGATCAGTTTTGGAGACAATCCGTCGCATTATCAGAAGATCATCAAAGCCCTGCAGACCAGTACAGACCTGAGTCCCAGCAGCATACATGAGGTACATCTGGTACAGAGACCAGTTCAGATAGTATCAATAAGATTGATCTGATTGATTAATAAACTTATTTTTATTCCAGTAGAATCAAAAAGAGCTAAAGAGAAAGCTGAAATGACTATAACTGATTATTGCAACATCTTTGTTAGCTGGAGACTTTCTTATCCAAGACCTGACTTTACTAACGTGATCATTTTTATGATCAATCAGTGTAAATGGAGCAATTTGTCCACACAGTTAAATACTGGTAGCCGGTTCCACAGCATTGATTCATCCTCAGCTCAGAATAAAATCTACATCTACGTCTGTCTTTCTAATAGTTTGACTCTGTGGACATGAAGGCAGCTGTCAGTTCATTTGTACATCACTGTAAAAAATATATATATATATTTATCAGTGTGAAGCTTTAGCCACAGAGACACAGATCTCTGAATAATCATTTCTTGTGTTGCTGCAAAAAATTTACAAAACACCTGTTTCCATGGTGAATTGTGGTATTAGAGCTCCATTAATGATGGCTTTTTGTAGTCATCATGTGAACATGCGGAACTCAAACTGGACATACTTGGACATGACTGAACTGATTCTGACCAAAAACTCAGTTTTCCATATCAGGGTTGCTCGACTTAAAGGTCAGGGTTCACTGCTTAGTTGCATAAACCTGCTTTCTAAAATACACCCTGGGTGTATTGATTTGTCAAGTTGGTCGATTTCTTTGTTTTCAGCTGAAAGCTCAGATGGTCTCGCTACTTAAAGGCCACACACATCTACAAGCGGAATTCTGGGTATTTTTTGATGAGCTCCGCCCCCCTCCAGCCCGCCCAGGACAGTTCGAAGAAGCTAATTGGCAAGAGGAAGGAGGGGGCGGGTCTGACAGTGGAGAGGGAGGTGGGCAGGTGTCAGGGGGTGGGACCAGCATTGGCTTTGAGGAAGTGACGCTCCCAGAGCTTGAAGAAGAAGAAGAGGGGCATAAAATCCAGCCACTGACGAGCCGACGGCAGAGGCGCAAGATGGACGCCCACAGAAACTACAAGGTTTGACAAAACCTTTAGTGAGCTTTCTCTCATGAGTTGAGTCCCAATTCCCTTATTCCTCACTTGACCCTGAAATCTTTCCAGTTTGCCATCTTGAAAGATGTCCCAAAGCTCTTATTCCCACCCCGAAGAGCAAGGAGGCTGCTGGAGGAGCCATGAGTGAGGATGCATGAGAGCATCCTTCACTGAAGTCTTTTATGAACCAACATGTCCCTTTATCAGAAATCATTTGGTGATTGGATGCTTCAGATGCGTTTCCTCGGGTCTTCCCTCATCAGTTTTCTTTGCATCTTTTCATTACGTGGGTGGCACTAAGATGCAAAGGAAATGATGCAATTAGGGGAATTGGGATTCACCTATGGACATCACGTGGACTGTAATTTGTTCTGACAGTGCTTCTGTTTCCAGGACTGTGATTGGTCAGCTAAAGACTGGCCCTGCTCCTGTCATGAAGCAAAGAACCGCAGACACCGGAGGAAAGGATGCTCTCGCTGCCACGGTAACAAGGTCTGTTCTCTGTTTTATCAGGTGAGAATCAGTAACAGGTGGACACATCTGAATCAAATGACTCACCTGTCTGTTTCCCTTCAGACACCAGGGGGTGTGTCCAGAGCCATGAAGAGCTTGAATCCTCTGTACTCAGAAATAAGTTCCTGCCACGTCGAGCCAGGTGATAAAGACCTGGACCTGAAGGGGGACGATGACAGTCCGCAACCAGGTGTGTAACAGACCTGCCTGTCATGTGAAACACACAAACAGCTGCATTTTTTGTTTGTTTATTGTTATTTGTGTCAACAGATCAAAGCATTGCATCTTGGGAAGGCTCGTTCCCTCTGAATGATAATCAGGAGGAGGAGTTGGAAGATGAGGAGGAAGATGAGGAGGAGAGGAAGAACGGTGATAATGAGTTGAACTTGGCAGTGAAGAGGAGCAGGAAAGAGGAGGTGCTTCAGCCTCCGTCTGTCACCTCCCCTGCTTTTGTTACCTCCTCTGCCTCTTCCATCTCTTGCTCTGTCTACACCTCCTCCACTGCCTCCACTGTATCCTCCTCCTGTGCGCCTCCTCGACCCAGTCCTCCTCCAGACTTCCCTGTGTGTGCCAAGAACATTTCTTTGACAGCGAGTGGTGAGAAAGTCATCCTATGGACCAGGTACATCTTCTGCTTCTGCACCCCTTGCTGCACCTCCTACAGCACAGACTGTGTCATTCACCCTGTTGTTGTTTTTAGAGAAGCGGACCGAGTCAT
>NW_018128089.1:1224512-1234553 GCF_001952655.1 Monopterus albus | reverse complement strand
CGAGTCATTTTGACCACATGTGAGCAGGAAGGAGCCAATCAGAACACATTCCAGGCCATCTCAGCTCTGCTTGGCAACAAGACTTCCAATGAGGTGATTGGCTGCTTAGCCTTCTGTTGGTGAAGATTGGTAGATTTTGTTTTGTTTGAATTCTGTAACAAACAGTAGAAGTTTTTCGCTTTGTAATCAGATGTTCATCAAGTTTACTCATATCTCCTGGGGGTATTTCAGAAAGCAGGTTCAGTGAAAGCACAGCTTTTGTTCACAGTGAGTTGAAGTAAACTCTTGTGTTTTCAGTTCTAGGTACAAAGATCACTTAAACTCAGTTGAACTCTGTGAGTCATGCCTTCTCATAGCATTAGCTAAATAGTAATAGTGGAAAGAAGCTCCAAGGTCTAGTTAACATGCAAATACTGTGCACTCCAGCATATTTGCTGTCAACAGATGCATCTTTCACTTCCATACCCATTGCAGAAAAGTTACTTCTGGTTTCAGGTTTCTCCCAAACTCCAGAAAACCGGTGAGCCATATTTGGCTGTCACCAATTAGTTATAAGTCATTAATTCAGTTACCCCAGGCCTCTTTAAAAGTCATAGTTTTTGGGGCATACATAGTATATCTGCCCCCCTTCAGTAGAGGAATGTGAAAACAGCCTGTTTTCACACCTAAAGCAGTTAGTATAGTGGAGGACTGATATTTTTGGGGGTATAAAATAAAAAAATCTTGTTTTGGAAGTAGTAAGAGACTAATAATTTAATGTAACAAACAGTAGTACTTCAGGACTTCAATCAAACTATGATCAGCTGATTTGGAACTGAATTTCAGAGTTGAGTTCAGAGTCTCCCCAATCCACCCACCCAGGTGTGTCTGAGGTTTAGAAACAGCAAACTTAGTAAGTCTTCCTTGTATTTCCAGGTGTCTCGCAGGTTTCGGGATTTAATGCATTTGTTTCGGATGGCAGCTCGTCAGACCAACTCTGAGGACGAGGCTCCGCCTGCTGAGCCAGCAGTAGCCAATGAGGAAGAAGTCTGATATTAACCAATCAGAAGAGCTGCAGCAGGAAAAAAAAGCTTGATATTTATATGACTGTTATCCTGAAAGTAGTGATTATAAATCACATTTCCTGAACATGAAAAATTGTACATAGGGATCTTGGAGATTATTTAATATTTCTGTAAAAATGTGGCATTTTTGTTTTGTTTTTTTACAATGAAATATATTTTTAGAAGTCTCTCTGCTGTCCTGGATCAAACCACTTTAGGACTACATCAGACCAGTTTGTGGGGAAGATGTGGAGTGTGTCTTTGTCCGTTGCTAAACTGATCCAGATCAAATCTATAATCCTGGATTTTCTAATGCCATCTGAGATTATAGCTAATTATTATTAATAATATAAAAAAACAGTACTTAGAAATCATTTGAACCCATATATATATATGTATGTATATTTGAACCTTAAACTTCTGTTCCTGTTGGAGGTGAAGACAAACTGATGACAGATAAACAGAGCAAACAGAAATCTAGAGGACAATATGTGAAATACCATATGAAACACTAGACTGTGCTATATGTAGAACATCCATAAATCCATGTAGCAGCAGTCTTTAAGTAGCCCAGACCTGATTCTACTCAGAAATGCTGCTCCTTTTTTTCTCCAAACATGCCTTTGCTGATTGTGTCCAAAGAGTTCTATTTTAACTTCATCAGTCCACAGCACTTGTTTCCAAAACGCATCGGGCTTCTGTAGATGTCCTGTTGCATACTTCAGATGTTGGATTTTATGATGGGGACGCAGATAAGGTTTTCTTCTGCTGACTCTTCCATGAAGGCCTTGTCTGTGCAAGCATCGCTGCACAGTGGAACGGTGCACCACCACTCCTGAGTCTGCTAAATCTTCCTGCAGGTTTTTTGCAGTCAAATGGGGGTTTTGATTTGTCTTTCTGACCAGCATACGAGCAGTTCTGTCCGAGAGTTTTCTTGGTCTTCCAGATCTCATCTTGACCTCCACAGTTCCCCTGATCTGCCATCTCTTAATTACATTTCTTACTGTGGAAACTGCAAGCTGACAACGCTTTGCTATCTTCTTGTAGCCTTCTCCTGCATTGTGGGCATCAATAACTTTCATTTTCAGGGTCTTACACAGCTGCTTAGAGGAACCCATGGTTGCTGGGTGTCCACAAGTGTGTGCACAAGGTTTGAAGAGTCAAGGTATTTGTACAGCTTTGAAATTGGCATTTACCAATGACAGCTGTTGCTGTGCATCAGATCTAATGAGCTGATTAAGGTCTGAAACCTTGTGAGAGACTTTGAGACTCTGGAACTCTTAGGGTGCCCAAACTTTTGCACCATGCCATAATAATGTTTTTATTTTTTATTTTTGTTCAATTTATGGCATAAGAAGTAACTATGCATCACTGTTTGCTGAAAATATTGTGCATTTTTTCCATTTCCAAGAGAAACTGTGTTAACATCTGTTCAAATAAAAAATCACCAAAATCTGTTATCAAGGGGTGCCTAAACTTTTGCATAAGACTGTATAATCCTGGATTTTCTAATGCCATCTGAGATTATAGCTAATTATTATTAATAATATAAAAAAACAGTACTTAGAAATCATTTGAACCCATATATATATATGTATGTATATTTGAACCTTAAACTTCTGTTCCTGTTGGAGGTGAAGACAAACTGATGACAGATAAACAGAGCAAACAGAAATCTAGAGGACAATATGTGAAATACCATATGAAACACTAGACTGTGCTATATGTAGAACATCCATAAATCCATGTAGCAGCCGTCTTTAAGTAGCCCAGACCTGATTCTACTCAGCTTACTCTTCTGGATCCTCCTGGAGCATCCTCAGGTGTTCCCAGATCTGGTAGGAACTATTTACACTCAGAGGCCACTTTATTAGGTACACCTGTACAACTGTCTGCACCTTAATATCTGTCTTTATGAAGCTCAAAGTGGTGAAATTGTGATAAATGTATAAATTCAATTATGTGTTTATTAGTGAGGTCATAGTTAAAGATAGTGTTGTACCAGACTACGTTATATTCAGAGGTGTTCCTAATATTCTGACCCTTTCAGGTATGTAGCTGGGGAGGACAAAAACAGAAACACCTGGTGTAACACAGCTGCAGTGTTTCTGTTATGTGCTTGAATTCTTCATAAGCTTCCACGAGTAGCTCTTGCACCAGGACCAGTCTTGTGTTCCCCCACTGAGATGTTTTGCTTCTTAAAAATTTCATGTGGGGCCCCCGCAATGGTTATGGTTAGGATAATGCTGTGTTGTCATCTAAACCATAATAATGAGCAGCTGAGCAGAGTTTGAGAAATGTGGAATTTCTCACCGCTACAGTATTTCTCACTCACGGGGGAGGATTGTGGAAGTGCCATCGTTACAGGTTTGAAAATGGCTTCATAATGGCCATCACCAGGAAATAAACCTAATTTCACTAGTAAACGAACAAGAAAATACAGTATTGTTCAAAATAATAGCAGTACAATGTGACTAACCAGAATAATCCAGGTTTTTAGTATATTTTTTATTGCTACATGGCAAACAAGTTACCAGTAGGTGCAGTAGATTCTCAGAAAGCAAACAAGACCCAGCATTCATGATATGCACGCTCTTAAGGCTGTGAAATTGGGCAATTAGTTGAAAGGGGTGTGTTAAAAAAAATAGCAGTGTCTGCCGTTGACTGTACAAACACAAAACTATGTTGTACAAACGTTTTTGTTTCTAGGATTTAGCAATCCTGTGAATCACTAAACTAATATTTAGTTGTATGACCACAGTTTGTTATAACTGCTTCACATCTGTGTGGCATGGAGTCAACCAACTTGTGGCACCTTTCAGCTGTTATTACACTCCATGATTCTTTAACAACATTCCACAATTCATTTACATTTCTTGGTTTTGCTTCAGAAACAGCATTTTTGATATCACCCCACAAGTTCTCGATTGGATTAAGGTCCGGGGATTGGGCTGGCCACTCCATAACATTAATTTTGTTGGTTTGGAACCAACACTTTGCTCGTTTACTAGTGTGTTTGGGGTCATTGTCTTGTTGAAACAACCATTTCAAGGGCATGTCCTCTTCAGCATAAGGCAACATGACCTCTTCAAGTATTTTGACATATGCAAACTGATCCATGATCCCTGGTATGCGATAAATAGGCCCAACACCATAGTAGGAGAAACATGCCCATATCATGATGCTTGCACCACCATGCTTCACTGTCTTCACTGTGTACTGTGGCTTGAATTCAGAGTTTGGGGGTCGTCTCACAAACTGTCTGTAGCCCTTGGACCCAAAAAGAACAATTTTACTCTCATCAGTCCACAAAATGTTCCTCCATTTCTCTTTAGGCCAGTTGACGTGTTCTTTGGCAAATTGTAACCTCTTCTGCACATGCCTTTTTTTTACGAGCAAAGTCTTGGTTCCAAACCAACAAAATTAATGTTATGGAGTGGCCAGCCCAATCCCCGGACCTTAATCCAATCGAGAACTTGTGGGGTGATATCAAAAATGCTGTTTCTGAAGCAAAACCAAGAAATGTAAATGAATTGTGGAATGTTGTTAAAGAATCATGGAGTGTAATAACAGCTGAAAGGTGCCACAAGTTGGTTGACTCCATGCCACACAGATGTGAAGCAGTTATAACAAACTGTGGTCATACAACTAAATATTAGTTTAGTGATTCACAGGATTGCTAAATCCTAGAAACAAAAACGTTTGTACAACATAGTTTTGTGTTTGTACAGTCAACGGCAGACACTGCTATTTTTTTGAACACACCCCTTTCAACTAATTGCCCAATTGCACAGCCTTAAGAGCGTGCATATCATGAATGCTGGGTCTTGTTTGCTTTCTGAGAATCTACTGCACCTACTGGTAACTTGTTTGCCATGTAGCAATAAAAAATATACTAAAAACCTGGATTATTCTGGTTAGTCACATTGTACTGCTATTATTTTGAACAATACTGTATGTATGTTACTTAGCATCACAATGAGTGAGTGAAATAACTTTATTCATTTCCAAAGTTAACTGAACAATTAGCATAATAGCAAAAGTAGAACTTAGAAATGCAATTTCAGTGTTCCAAACCGTGCATCAAAGGCTGTAGCCTAGATAAACTGACAGTTTGGCGTAAACATTTCTGGTGTTACAGCTAGATTACTGTTTAACATGCCAAAATGTCTCCTACAAAATAGGAGTCAGGACTTGAAGTGTCAGTAAAAAGTGTAGCGAAATGTTAAGAATATGAACTGTCTTTACTTACCTTAAATAGCCTGTTTGCAACTGGCCTGCCATTACCCCTGAGACAAAAGCCTTTTCACTTGACATTTGCTTGTTCAATATTCCTAACACTGGACAGTAAATAATGAGTTAATGTGTTGTTTAGTCCAGTGATAAGGAGTAGTGTGATTATAAACAGCAGATGATCACTGGTTTGGTGTGAACATGAACAGAAGCACAGGCAGAGGTGGCTTTACAAGATAGGTTTGTTTCTGAATGTCATGTTTCATTTTAATAGAAATACCCACATAGAGCAGAAGAGTCAGGTGGAGCAATTTTATCAGCAGCAGAAAATACTGCAGACAAGCATTCAGTCAGTGACAGAGGCCACATTGTGCCTGTTGAGTGAACTAAGGTGGTGAGCGTTGTGTTGGGGGACCCAGGAACTCCAATGGGGCCTGACTAGTGTCACCCTTCTACTCTAGAGGAGAAATGTCACATTAACATAGTTACTGGTTAGAGAAAATGGCTTTATAATAATAAATATGCTATGCTCCATGTATATTATTATAGGTACATTCACTGCTTGTATTTGTTAAAACATGTTGTAGACCATGAATAATCTGTTTGCAGTAAATTGCAGTTCAATGTTGGCAGTGATCTAAACACAGTAACAGGGCTGAATGCCACCTTCACTGTGGCTTTCAGACAAGATATTTAAGCGCAGTTTCACATTAGCCTACTCTATTTCAGCGTTGACAAAGGTACTTAATTTCACACAAGGCCTTTCTACAGGAGCTCATGAGGATTCACACCATATGACTCACGGCCTCACCACGTTCTCTTGGAGTGATCATCAGCATATACTAAATGAACACAGTACAGCCAGTAACGGCGCTAGAAAACTGGAAAAATGAGACTGAACCTGGTGCATGATTGGAAACTCTCCCATGTACCTGCATTGAAAACACTACAGGAGTATTAGTATTGGTATTTTGGAAATGAGCCTGTACATGCATGAGCAGATGGATATAGAACAAGTGAGATTTAGCATTGTTCACTGCATGAAGCTGTATGTGCACAACTTTGATAAATGCCAACTTTCTTGTTACAGACCATTCGTATGCGGGCACATTGAGAGCTTCTATAGTCTTTGATAAATGAGGCCCCAGGTAAAAACATCAGGCCAACTGACTGTTGATACAAGATGTACAGGTATGATGTACAGGTATGTCACGAGGCTGAGGGGTTGGGGGGCGGTTGTGATGCGGGGTCATCCCTGTGCTCTCTCTCCAGTTTCAGGGTCAACATCACTGTCTAGCTCTGAAACAAGAAGAAAAATGTGAAGAAATACAATGTTAAAATGAAACTGTCAGATTAGGTTCACAAGTTTTAGCAGATTTGTCTCGTAATGATGTGAAATGTTGCTGCAATGTCTGTGTTCATTGGATCCTGTAATAGGCTCTCATGGGATCCTGTTTAAGATTTTATTGCCAACTTTGAAATTGTTGAATAGTTTTGCAGATCTCCTTCCAATTTTTCTGACTCTGCTACGATATCTACCTGCAAGGCCTCTTAGATCTGCCGCTCAGTCGTATTTGACTGTACCAAACATAAGGCTAAAAGTAGAGGAGGTCCAGCCTTTGTATTTATAGCCCCTAAGCTATGGAATAAGCTGCACGTCACAGTTTGCCATCTTCACTGTCTGTTTTTTAAAGTCAGTCTTAAGACATATGCATTGGCTTTTAGTACAGTCTGAGTGTGGTGTTTTTTTTGAAGTCACTGTTGAGGTGTCCACTGTTGTATTGTATGTTTGTTTACCTTTGATTTGATTTTATCTTTACTAGCATTTTGTCTAGTGTTATACAGCACTTTTGACACTGGATGTTTTTTAAATAGAGATGATATTGACACTGACAAAAGGTGAATAAATTTTTCTGAACATCTAAACCTGTGAAATGATTCCCTTTAAGATCCAAATTTGATCAATTTGGTCCAATTTAATTTGGAAAGTGAAAAAAAATTGTTATTATTCTATTTTATCTCATTCTTCGATGGGGAGCCAAACAGAAGTCTATCAAACTTATCATAGGTGGAAAATAAGGTAAAAACTACTTCATATTACTGTATTTAAGTAGATTTTTCAGGTATCTGTACTCGAGTATTTATTTTTTGACATCTTTTTTACTTGTGCTTCCTACACTTTATCTGTATTTTCTACTTGTTATATTTTCAAATCAGTCTTTTAGTTTTACATGTGAGAGGAATTATCAATTATTTTTGTTTAGCACTTGCTGCAAAATGTGCACACTGGGTGACATGTTTCTTTATTACTGTACAAGCTCTCTGCTTTGTTTACAGTCTGCTAGCTCCTCGTGCTTTCACAGAGATCTTGGACATGTGTAGTTGAGTCTTTACTTCAGAGGCTGTAAAAGGTTATGGTCATTTGAAGCTTTTCAGGCTACATATACACTGGTCTGTTGTTTTGTAATGAAGAAACATGTCGCCCAGTGCAGCGGTGTGTTTCACTATTTTTTTTCTTTCTGTGGCACAGACAACTCAGCTGATCCGGGTTGGACCGACAGACATTAACTGTGAGTAGACCTGAAATGTGTTCTTCATAGTTAATGTTCATTTTTTGTTATTTTTATTTTAAGTTAAAATGGTTTAATAATCCTGGAAATACAGTATATTAATGAGGTGAGGCTCAGTTAGGTTTGCACAGAAACAGCTTTTTACTTTTATGCTTTGAGTACACTTCAGAGCCTGTACTTTTTTGCTTTTACTCAAGTAAAGACTTTGAATCAGTACTCCTACTTTTACCTGACTTTTTTTTTTACACACTTACAGTATTGTTCAAAATAATAGCAGTACAATGTGACTAACATTGCCACCTTTGACTATTATAGCTCTTTGTGTTATAGGTTTCCTATTAATATTTGTAAAACTTAACCAGAGGCTAGATAGGTGAGTTTTATTTTTGTGACATCATCTCAATAGCCCTTTTTCAGACATGCACTGCAACCTTGAAATTCTCTAGACATTACCCGGGCGAGCTGTATGTGAGAACGTAAATGTCCCAGTCAGTCGACCCAGAACTTAAGCAGACTTTACTCTGCCGGCTCCCTTGTACAAAGTCTGCGTAAGGTCCAAGTTAGCCCATGTGAGAATACAGCAGCATATAGTCCAGAGTATTCAGACTGAGCTAGTGGGCATGTTGATGACATTCTGTCATGTGACTGGCACAAAACAGGAAGAACACAAGCATCCAGTGATGAATAAAAATGGTCACTGACAATGAAGACGCCAACTAAAATATCTAACAGGATACATGACATGATTATGCAACCTCTGTCATTAAGAGCCAACGCCAGAATAGTCAGACAAGGCAAGGAACTCAGTTGTTTATGACCAGATTACAAACTGGCTACCTGACCACTTCATGTCCCACCTTCTGTGCGCCTCCACGCATAACCCAAACCAAATATTTCCAGTAGGTGAGAATGCATCTGACACAAATTGGCTCCTGTTGTGTGCTACCTGTGAAAGGGCAACCCTTGACAAAGTCTGGGCCCGACTCCACGGACATAGTCCAGAGTTCATGTGTGAAAATGGCTAATGTAAACTCTATGGGCTAAGTGGGAAACTTTTGCTACCATGCACAAGTAAAAGGATCCAACTCATGGATGTCTTATGAGAACTGGAAACCGGACTACAAGATGGCACCCATTCTTTCCACTGAAAGTTGGTCGCCTGGTGTGTATACCAAAAAACTGTTTTCTTCTGGCTGAACTTCCACACTGTAAAACCCAACTACACATGCTCAGTAGCACTTCCTCGCTCAGCCCATTGTCTCTACATTAGGCCCACATCACAAAAATAAAACTGTTTTCTAGGCTCTAGGAAAGTTTTACAAATATAAAACCTCCATGGATTCAAAATTCATAATACAAAGAGGGACAGTTGACCTGGTTTGCAGTTCAGTATGTGTGTCTACAGTTTTACAGACGTCCATTTATCATTGTGGTTTATGAAGAAAATGCTTTTTGAGCCCCAGGAGGATTATTGGTTCAGTACCACTAGTTGCCACTGTCAAGTCAAGTCAAGAATCTTTATTGTCATTATCCATAGCACAACGAAGTTTTTTCCGGCAGCTCTCGGCTTAAAAGACACATTATTTACATAACACGCAACTGTATAAGTCAATATAAAACAATGAGCGAATAAAAAGGTGAAATGAAGGAGAAGCAGGTAATGTATTGTGTGAAATTCGTTTGACTTCCTCTTGTTCTCTACTTAGAATTTATTGGCATTGTGCAGGTTTCAACATGGTCAGACACACAATGAGCCATTACATCAGAGAATTCTGTCTCACCCATACAGCTCTCAGCCCTGTTGTGCTGGTTCTGCTGGTTCTCTGGAACAGGAGACTCTTCCTCCATGTGAATATCTGAAGTTCAGACAGAAAATATCATAGGAAAATGAACACAGTTTGGTCCAAATTACAAACAGTGTACTTGTAGATGAAGGGGACAACTAACTGTTATTAACTGTACCTGAATTGATCTTCACTTTTTGTTTTCATGAAACAGTGAATTGACTTTGATTGACAAATCCCAGGCCCCACCCACAGTCCTCAGCCAAGTGAACACTCACCTGCAGCTGCTTCTGAGTGGTCAGAAGAACAGACATCGGTGAGAGGTGGGAGGGTCTGTGAGCACACTGCGCTGATTGGCTGCATGGCAGTGGGTGGGCTGTTGTATTTCCTGTATGGCGCAATGGTTGAGGA
>NW_018128089.1:1221095-1224456 GCF_001952655.1 Monopterus albus | reverse complement strand
CTGCCTTTGGATGTTTTAATGCAAGAAATGCAAAAACAGGTGAGAATTTCCCTTCCCCCTGTCTTACACTAGCACAACTTACCTGTCCATACTAAGCTATAAGTTTGTATCTACAGAGAAAAGATGCAAACATGCAGACGCCTCATCTGGCTAGTGTCTCTGCAGCTGCCATGTTGCAGCAGGGTTCAGTTCCAACAGTAATGAAAACACCTTGTGCTGTTTTAATGAAAGAAAACCAAGCAACTAACAACATTTTGCAGGCAACATGTTATTTTTATATATTTCTATTATTGTTATAAAATTTGATTTAGTTATTTCCTGTTAGGATAATGTGTTAGTTAAATGTATACATGTTTAAATGTAAATGTGAATAAAAAATAGAAAAATGTAATAAATTAAATTAGAAACACAAAAGTGATGCTTGAAATAAATTTACTTAATCTTTCAAAGCAGTATTTGTTGTAATTGTCTCCTTCTATAACCCAATTCTGTGTTAATTTCCCAAAAGTATAAGTACCACAGTGTAAACATATTGTAACTTAAGTTAAACTACACAATTATTAGCATCAAAACATATTTAAAGTACCAAAAGTAAATGTGCTTATTATGGAGAATAATATATCATTTATTATACTGTTTTATTATCATTATTGGAGCATTAAGGTGTAAATTAGCTTGATAATATTGACTTTTATTCTACTGAGTAGATGGATTTATAAAAATCTTCTACGGTTTCTTCATTTATCAGCTGATGATATTTTGCTTTAACTAAGTAACTGCAGTATCAGATAAATGTAGTGTTGTAAATATATTTCAGGAGAGGAGTAGTAGTACAGTAGTAACTTACTCATGCTTGACCTGTAGTACACATATTGTAAACCTGCTAAACATCGGTGTGAGTTTGGAGTAAAGAAATGTTACAGGTAAACCCTCCCCCTCTCCCATTGCATGCTGGGAAATAACACTGTTGTCCCCTGCTGACCTCACAATTTGAGGTTTTATAACCAAGATTTCAGAATAAACTTAGTTATAATTAAACGTCTCTTAAAGGTTAAACATTTGTAAACATCTGAGCTTCAAAAAACCAACCTTTATTTAAACCCGTGTAAACGGTCTCAAGCTTGTTGAGTTGTTTGTTTGTTGAGTTCAGGATCAGTTTGAATGTTTAAAAAGCAGGCACATGGCTTGTTAAACTTGATTTAAACATGAATAGACTGACCATATGTTTGTCTGCAGAGCTTCCTGAAGGCACAGTTTCCTCTGAGCAGACAGGGCTTCCTCTTCACAGGCAGAAACTCCATTGAGAAAAGCTCGGTTTGAAAGTGTTGATTCTGTATAAACTGTTTTCTTCGGTTCAGAACCGCTTTCAATCTGTAAAGACGTCGGTCAACAGAAGCACAGGGTGTGTCAGCAGAGTCTATCTGAAGAAACCACAACACACCGGAGCCTTCAAAATAAAAACCCTACCTGCGGTCAGAAAATGGAACTTCCACCCGAAGAAACAAAATGTTTTTTATCAGGAAGTTTGAATGTAAAAACTGAAATAAATAAAACCAGACTCCAGCTGTGTCTGATTTTTTTACTGATAAACGTGACGGTACTGCTTAGTTTTCAGTTTTAATATAAAACTCTTGTTATATAAAGTTAAACAGGTTTGATAGATGACTGTGGAGTCATAAGAAGCATTGTCTTGTTTAAATATCACTCAAATAAAATAGATGAACAGAACCTTTATTAAAACTACAAAAACAGTCTGAAGTTACAAACCAGGTTTATAAAGAAATTGTAACGATGTTATTGTATTTGAACAAAATATATTAATTCAACTTATATTCATTTTCTTGTGTACCAGAGTCAAATTCCTCGTGTCCAACACACCTGGCCAATAAAGCTGATTCTGATTTTAAATTTTGTTAAACTTTTTTTTTTATCTTTTAGTTTAAGTCAGCAGGAGTTTTCCCTGGAGGTCATCTAACACCTCAGCTGGACTCACCTGTCAGGTGTGATTTAATTGTGCTAGATCATGTGATCATTGATGTGTGACCACATGTGTGATCAGTCAGGAAGTGATCAGTGACATCAGTTCAATTTAAACCTCATCAGACTCTTTAACATATAATGTTGATGGTTTTATTTTGAAAGCACACTTGTAATGCTTCCTTTGCACAGGTGTGAGTTTGGTATGTGGTGTCGTCTGTCTGTCAGACTGGTTCAACCTGAAAAAAAAACCGCTGTAGGATCATGTGACTGAAGAACAGTCCGATCAATAACCACCAGACGGATCAGATTGCTGACAGTTCAATAATCAGTCAATACTGAGTGTGGAGTGTTTCTATGTAAAACATATTTTACATATTTGTACAAAAAATAAGATGCTCACTGGCCTGTGAAATGACAATCACATGAGAACTGTTTTAAAGGGGTCAGTTCACCTTAAAGCAACAGTCACGTTTAACTTCATGTTTCTTGGTTAAGGTTAAATGACTAAATCCTGAGAAACACCTGAAGTGAACATGGAAGGTTCGTCAGTGTGGGGTGGACATCTTCCCCAGGTGCTGTTCAGTCACTGTCAAGCTGCAAATCCAAACCAAAGACACCTTATGCTGTACCACTGTTAACAAACTGCTGTAATAAAACCAGTGATAAAATGATCACAGATAATTCAACTCCTCTGTGACACAGTCTGAACATCATCACCGTCATGAAGGAGGATTCACTGCAGCACTGTTGGATCGGACTGATGTAGTTTGTCACAAGGGTTCCTAATAAACTGACTACTGAATGTATAGTTACTAGAATACAAGCTTTCTGTTTTCTTATAGAGGACAAAAGACTTATTCAAATTCCTTAAGAAAACAGCTCCTGGATGCTTAACTAGTTCTAACCTGAGCTCATCAGTCAACTTGTCACCATTAACTTGGATTATTTCCTCCATGGGTAAAATACATCTTAATTTCCTTTGAGAAGCCATTTGCATTTGGTTATTACGTTTTGTTTTGACTGTTTCTGAACCACTGTGGAAATAGGTTTTAAACTTCACTGTGTTTTTAACCTCAACAGTTTAATTGTGCTTTCATCTAGTCTGCTGCTGGGACTTCAATCACCAAACCAGGAAGATGAGTGCAGATGAATTTCATGCTTTTATTGTGAAACTTTGTGTAAAACTTAAAACTAATGTTTTTTTATTCTGATCATCAAATATTTAATGATCACAAAACACATTTTACAAAATAAAATGTTGAAAAATTAACAAACACAGACAGACAAGCAAGTAGTTCAACAATAATTTTTTTGTTTTGTTTTAAAGTTTCAATTCCTAAAATATAAATGTTTTAAAAAAAGTTGATCAGCAGACAGTAAG
>NW_018128089.1:1196781-1221052 GCF_001952655.1 Monopterus albus | reverse complement strand
GGTCTGCCGGCAGGTGGAGTCACCACCTCCTCAGACGGGAGACTAAAGATGGACCCCGACGCTTCCACCGTGAAGATGAAGTAGATGTTGGCGACCACCATGGTGAGACTTGGCAGGAAAGAGAGGCCGAAACCGAAACCACGGATACTACTGCCGAACGCTGCCGCCACCCAATACACCAGCCTGGAGGCGCAAAACAAACACACCTTTAGATAAACTGAAACAGCACTGCTTCTCACACTCACACTCTATTAAACCTCACCGTCCCAAGGCGAAGACAATAGTCAGCAGTGGGACAAGCTTCAGCTGCTCCTGGCTCAGGTACATCGCCATGACAATCAGTTGCAGGAAGTAGATCATGAACAGAGAGGTGGATTCAGAGATGAAGTGGCGATGGATGCTGACCTCTTGAAGCTCTACCTCCTTCACCTCATCATCCAACAGGGGCCGAAACACACCTGACCGGAGACGAGTGACCCCCAGGACCAGCCAACCTGAGAGACAGGTGAGACAGATTTCACCTGACATTGCCTGTCTTTATTTATTTACTCAAAGCCTGCATCTACACACACACAGAGACAAGGATTGCTCATGCTTCGGAGTTTGAGCCATAAAAATTTCTCAGTTGTTTTTGGTTGCCGTGCATCTCGTGACAAATTCCAAAGTAGTAATATCATTTGGCCTCTACACCAAAAGCATTGCTACAGCCCAGCACCATACCTGTGGGCCCAGGTTCTTCATTAGTGGTGTACTCACCGAGAATGATTGGGGTGGCAGCAAACACAGAGCAGCGCAATGTGTAGATGAGCCTGAGGGGGGCACCATCCATCAGTGGGGCATCAAATGGAAGGAACACAAACCCCCCCCAAACCAGAAAGGGGAAGAAGAGCGCCGATGTCATCAGGGACACGCCCATCTTCAGGGTGTCCCTGCTTGGACAGCACTGCCCACCTGAGGTTGAGACACACAAGTTAGAACCCCAGCCACCTGACTACAGGAGCCATGCCAATTTGAGGGACAGGTTGGTTAAAACCCCACACCAAGAAAGACTGACAGTTTCGAGCCCACCTTCCTGAGAAACAAAGGTTAGAGGCAGATGAGAGGAGGTAAGAATTTAGAAAACAGGCAGGTCCTAATAGGTGTGGTCAGACAGAAGACATGTGTATTTACATCTGGAAGGAGGCGTGTCTCTGGTCCACTCGTACTGGTAGACCTGTTGGTTGTAGTCCTGTTGGACTCCTCGGGGACCCAAGAAGGGACTCTTCTCTGGTTCCATTTCCCAGAGTGCCTCATGCTCTGTGGGTGGGGATGGGGAGGGGAGGACGTCCAGGGTGAACACCTGAGCTGCTTTCTCAGGGAGCTTGTTCTCTACAGGCTCCTCCTTCTCTGGGTGTGACTGCAGCCCTGCCCCCTCCTCCTCATGTGCCCCTCCTCCGGTCCTCTCCGTCTCTGCCAAAAGCTGTCTCTCACTTTCTGTCCAACTGGCCACCTCACTTGACCTCACACTCATTCTGTCACCTTTACCTGCATGCCCCCCTGTCTGTCTGTCTCCAGGCCACTGCAGGGTGCTGGGCTCCATTATGGCTGACCTCACCATCTCATCATCTCTCTCAGTTTGTCTTGTCTTCATTCCCTCATTCTCCCCCATTCTGGTACTTCCTGCTGGGTGTCTTCAGGCTTCTCTGTCAAAGAGAACAGAGATTATCTGACGTGGTGGTGGTGGCAGCAGGACTGTCTCTTTTTAAAACTTCAGTACTTTACCGTATATATGTGTGTATACTGTAGATATAGAATACTGACATACTGTACTGAATTTAGTCATTTAGATATTCAGATTCTTCATCTGGTTGATCTGCAACCTGACACTGAACTCAAACCTTCAACAGAGTAATAAAGAACTATGTCCAGAGACCAGAAAATCCAGGAGTCCTGTAGCAGATGGTCCAGCCCCCCACCACCCGTTTCCAAAATGTACTGATTGTTCACTGAGCTCCTCCTGCGTCATGTTGGTTCACATGTCACCCGGCAACAGTGAACACATCAGCTGTGTGCAGGGCTGCGACTGGCCTGGCCATGCTGAACCCTGTTTGTGTCATATAGACCTACAGCTGATCACTCACAGGTAAACAGTCCATTTAAATCCCAGCATCATGTAAGGTAAAGGTGAAGTCTGTTTCTGCTGCTGATCGTCACATCTGATGTTTGTCACCACAGCCCCTCCTGGAGGTCACACTCTAGTGTGTCAGTCTGGATGATCTGAGTTTCGTTCTGTCACTTGTCTTTTGTAAACAAAGTCTGTAGTTGACACTAAACTGTGTCAGTGTGAACTTGCGAGTTCCAATTCTGCGTGCACTGTTTGAGTCAATCACACCTTAAATTTTAATATTACAACTCAGAGCATTGCATTTTGCAGGACAAACACTTAACTGATGATTGAATTGTCAGGCATACAATAATGCAGCGTTATGAATTTCAGCCAGATTATGCCAGTAGTCCTTTTTCCTCTCTAGGAGAGAAAAGAAGTGGTGGAGCATCGTTCTGGTGCATTCCAGCAGCTCTGCACAGGTACACTGCATACAGACAGTTAAAGACACACACACTCCTGACTCAAACAGAAAGTGGATCTGAGTAAAGGTCAGTCACAGAGAGACTGAGGCATTACTCTGGATTGTTCTTATATTTTGAAGCATGTCTGGCCTCTGTTGTTGCTCCTCCTATCTAGCCATTACAGCATGCTCCAGCATGTGTTGTACCACACCACACCATACTGGTGGGGTAAGTTGTAACAGAGGAACACCATGTATTTGACATCACCTTGAGGTCTGTGATATTCATGCAAAGGCTTGAATTTGGGCCATTTGTAGTAAACAAATGTGGGTACTTTGTATACAAATTTGAAACCCTAGCTGAAAAGGTCAGTGAGTTACAAGTGCTGGAGCAAAAAAGTGTTAAACCTGTCCCTGGTCTCCCCTACATGTAATGTTTAAGATTTGTCTCTGAAATGTAATGAAATCCAAGTAGCAGAACATGGAAATACTCAAGTAAAGTACAAGTAACTCCAATACTGACTTTCCACCACTATCGTTTTACTCTCTCCTTGTGTGACCCCTGCTATGCTCCCTGGAAGACTTGGTCAGATTCGGGGTCAGAGGTCATGACCAGATGTTCGTACAGCGATTTTATTACGACCTTGGACACGTACAAAAGTTGTGTTCACATTTTTAAAAACAAACGATCTAGTATTACACGTCATTATCTGCGTTTATTACCTTGTGTGTAACTGATCGGTGATCAGAAATAAACCCGTCAATAATCAACCTAAAGATAAACGGGCCATGAGCTAACATGGTAACAGAGGTGGACAGAGGTCTCAAACTAAAAGAGAACTCAGATTAAAACTGATCCACGCTTATTCAAAACTCACCGAAACGATTTGATCGTCGCCGTCTCCACCTCCTTCTCTTCTTCGTCTTTTCTTCTTCTTCTGTTGTTGTTGCTCTTCTTGTGTTAAAACACACAGGAAGTCCAGCTCAGGTGTGTTTACGTCAGGTGAATTAAAGGGAGAGTCCTCTTAAAGGAAAAGTGTCCGGCTCCTCAAACGTAGGCTAGCGGTGGACTAATAGCCTGTTAAAGTTAGCAAGCAGTCAAAAAATGTAGTAAAAGCAGCCCACCGAAGCCACAGTGTAATACTCTCTTACAAGTACTGTGTTTAGAATTTAACGTTAAAAGTGCACAGGTATGATCAGCTAAATGTAGGTCTAGCCTACATGTAAATTAATATACTGATACAAAACGTTTTAGTAGTATAGTAGGCTAATAATATATAATCATAAATAATTATAATAATTGATAATGCTATAAAAAATTCCAAGTAGGCTAATAATATATAATCATAAATAATTATAATAATTTATAATGCTATAAAAAATTCCAACTCAAAAGTGGAGTATTAGTTGGTGTTTTATTACTTGTAGGTCCGTTTTTAGTTTTTGTTTTTTCATTTTTATTTAATTTGGTGCACATCGGGGTCCATTGAGCTGGAGTCAAATTCTTTATATTTTAACATACTTGGCAATAACGTTTTTGAATAATTGATTCATTGATGGATTCTGATTTCGAACCCTGTGAGTTGTAGGTGTAGGTAACGTCATCTGTCGGCAGGTGGCGATGTCAGCTGGTCGCTGTGGTATTAGTAGGCAATCAGGATACAGATGTGAACAGATGTTTCAATGAGTGCTGTACAGTACAGGGTTACTACACAGTCACCCTTTCTACACCCACCACTGATAACATAGGCCAAATTAAACGTAAGACTTACAACATGTCCGATGAGTATGTTGTTCAAAATTAACAAATACAGGTATGTGCCAAAAAATTAGAATATCGAGGGAAAGTCCATTTATTTCAATAATTTGTTTCAAAAAGTAAAACTTGTATGTTATATTAGTTCACTACACACAAAGTGAAATATTTCAAGCCTTTATTTGTTTCAATTTTGATGATTATGGATTAAAGACAAAAAAAAAACCAAATCCAGTATTTCACAAAATTAGAATATTTCATGTGACCAATAAAAAAAGGATCTTAAACACATGTTGGCCTTCTGAAAAGTGTGTTAATGTACTGTATTATGTCCTCAGTACTTTGTTGGGCCTCCTTTTGCATTAATTACTGCATCAAGGCGGCGTGGCATGGAGGCGATCAGCCTTTGACACAGTTGAGGTGTTATGGTAGCCCAAGTTGCTTTGATATTGGCCTTCAGCTTGTCTGCATTTCAGGGTCTGTGTTCCCTCATCTTCCTCTTGACAATACCCCATAGATTTTCAATGGGGTTTAAGTCAGGTGAGTTTGCCGGCCAATCAAGTACAGTTATTCCATGGCTATTAAACCAGGTACTGGTAATTTTGGCTGTGTGGGCAGGTGCCAAATCCTGCTGGAAAATAAAATCTTCAGCTCCAAAAAGCTTGTCGGCAGCGGGAAGCATGAAGTGCTCTAAAATTTCCTGGTAGACAGCTGCGTTGACTGTGGACTTGATAAAAGACAAGGGATCCACACCAGCAGATGACATGGCTCCCCAAACCATCACTGACTGTGGAAACTTCACACTAGACTTTAAGCAGCTTGACTTTTGTGCCTCTCCGGTCTTCCTCCAGACTCTGGGACCTTGATTTCCAAATGAAATGCAGAATATGCTTTCATCTGAAAACAGGACTTGGGACCACTGGGCAATAGACCAGTACTGTTTCTCCTTAGCCAAGCACAGACGCTTCTGACGTTGTTTTTGGTTCAGGAGTGGCTTGACGCATGGAATTCTACAGCGGTAGCCCATGTCATGTAGACGTCTGTATGTGGTGGTTCTTGATGCACTGACACCAGCCTCAGTCCACTCCTTATGAAGCTCCCCCAGATTTCTGAATCGCCCTTGCTTGGCAATCCTCTCAAGGCTGCGGTCATCCCTGTCACTTTTGCACCTTTTCCGGCCACATTCTTCCCTTCTTCTTAACACTCTGTTAATATACTTTGATACTGCGTTCTGTGAGCATCCAGCTTCTTTTGCAATTGCCTTTTGAGACTTTTCCTCCTTATGGAGGGTGTCAATGATGGTCGTCTGCACAACCGTCAAGTCAGCAGTCTTCCCCATGATTCTGAAGCCTACTAAGCCAGACTGAGACAATTTCAAGGCTGAGGAAACCTTTGCAGGTGTTTTGCATTAATTAGCTGACTAGATTGGGACACAGGGAGCCTACAATGTTGAACTTTGTCATGATATTCTAATTTTGTGAAATACTGGATTTGGGTTTTTTTTGTCTTTAATCCATAATCATCAAAATTGAAACAAATAAAGGCTTGAAATATTTCACTTTGTGTGCAGTGAACTAATATAACATACAAGTTTCACTTTTTGAAACAAATTATTGAAATAAATGGACTTTTCCTCGATATTCTAATTTTTTGGCACATACCTGTAAGCAAGAAGAAGAAGAACACAGCCGCAGACACAAAGAATAGATAGTAACAGAAAAGTACCTGTTTCCAACATCACACGTCGACAGGAACAGAGAAAGGTGCAGAAGATCCATCCACTCAAGCAGCATTTTAGCAAGTTGTTTTCAATGTTACACTGTCAGCAGGTTGGTGCAGTAATACTGGCTACAAAAAGAGAAGACAAATGTGTTTCTGTGGGGCTGGTGGTGCGAAATTAAATATCTTAACACAGAACAACTTGACATGACAAAAACCAGCGCAGTTCATAATGTTGTGGGGAAACATACTTATCCTGAGCCCAGAGGGGGTATAACCATCAGTAGAAACACCAGAAGCAGAAAGTCCATTGAAGATCTGAGAGTTGTAGGAACATTAATCAAATTTAGGCTAATTACAAATATATAATATGCAATGATATATATGAAGGTGTGTGCAGTATGTGCACACAATATGAACACACTGTCACCAGTGTTAAAAACACTAGAAACAAAATAATTCATGCCACCTGCACCAGCTGCTGACATGTTAGTACAATTCTTATCATGTAATGTAATGTAATATAGTTAAATGTTAATTGAGTTGTATTTAATAATTTAAATCCAGCTCGTATGAAGAAGAACTGAATCAAAATAAAATGTTATTTTTTGTTTTTCCAGTCTTCAAACAGGATGTGAATTGTTCTTTTGCTGTTGGATCATAAACACTTGTGTTTCTATTTATGCTAATAACCACACGATGAGACATTTTATAAATACCCACTTTATTAATTAATTAGAAAACACTGAGGCGATTCTCGATGGCGAGTGCCTTTGATGCTTGAAGTTAATTTTTCTGATAATAAGTAATAGCTTCACTGTCGTAGTAGTTAGTATTTCTGATCAGACATATCAGTTATTGATCACGCTGGCGCTTTATTTCGACTGTAGGTTATTGTGTTTCTTTGCGTTTCCGTTAGCGGGGGAGGTTCGTTTATTAATAACAGCGGGTCACTCCCAGGTGGGCGGTGTCAGTGCTCGGTGGTTCCACGTCACACATCTGTTGTACTCTATGTGGTGGTGGTGGTGGGGGCGGGGTTAAGATAACCGTAATTTAGTACGCCAAATTCGTATTCCCGTACCTGGGAGTACGCATTTGTTGAGTTCTGACTTTAAATACAAACTTCCGACAACGGGAGAACATCTTGCTCTCAGTGTGGAAGTAGAACACCAGCGTCCTTGCTTACAGACTACTGTTCTCAGAACGAGATGTTATATAACGATTTATAACCTGATGTTAGAGGGTACTGGTGTAGCGGAGTTATAATTCCATGAAATCAATCCGCTACACTGCCATCTCCGGAAACGTCGGAACAAGTTTCCAAATCGGCATTAATTGATAAACTGACCACATATTATCCAACTATTTGACCACAGTCAAGGGTTGTGTTTCTGTCACTTCCTATACAGACTGAAGCCGGGTGAACAGCGCCTACACTGTCAGTCTTCCCGGCAGCTTTTCGTCACCACCCGCCTGCTTACGAGGTTAGGCGCAGTTCATCGCGAACGAGCCTTATACTTATCACTCACATGACCTTCGTCAGTTGTCCGATTGGCTATTGCCGATCACGTGACACGCAGACACGTTCTCATAACTAAAGACCCCACCTACAATGGCACATTACTGTCCAGGTGTTAAAAACAAGCGTTCCCTGACAGCCGGTTGGCGGGGCTTAAGGTGCGAGCAGTGAACTGATTGGATGAGAGCGACAGCTGCGGGCTGAGCTGTGTTTGGTCAGAAGTAAACAGGGGAGCTGTCAGTTAACGAGAGGTACCGCCTCCCAGATTTCAGACTGTGAACTGCTCCGGGACCAGAACCGACAAAACGGGGGAATTATCGCTGATCAGTTATAGATGAGTTAGTGATTAGTTTGTGACCAGGTGATCGATCGGGTGCGAGCGGTTTGATTTTTCGGAGGGGATGTCCCGGCTGCTGGAGAGCAGGAGACAGGGCAGGATGAAGGAAACCAACGTGAAGGTGAGTTCATCGGAAAAAAAAAGAAAGAAACGGACTCACGGGTGCGTGGACGCTCTCTTTAGTGATCGATACCGATAGATACTGGTGATTTGGAACTGATCAGACAGTTTGGATGTCATTGATCAGACAGAGAAGTGGATTTTGGGAGTCTGTCTCACTTTCCGTCTGTTCCGCTTTGTTCGCACTCTCTCGCATCTGGAAATCATCGACCTTGGTTTGTTCCGTTACTGCAGATGTTCGAGGGTTGTCGATAGTTATTATAGATGATTGATCGGTGATTGGGCTCAGATGTGTATGTGTGTTGAAGCAGGATGTGTGTGAACAAACGGTGAAGTGGCGGAGCACAGAAACAGGAAAAGGACTTTTTTCATTTTAGTTCACACCTTAACCGGTTTTGATGTCTTCTGTGGGGTGCGGGGGGGGGGTTAGTAGCGTGTGTGTTCACTGTGAACCTTTGCAGGTTGTGTTTCCGTTTGTTTTTGTGTGTTTGAGTGTGTGTCCCTTAGCAGCAGCGTGGCCGCTTTGTCCTGCAGGAGGAAACGAGTGGGGGGAGGGGGAGGTGTGTGTGTGTGTGTGTGTGTGTGTGTACGTTGTCATACAGGAAGTGTGGGCCAGGAGTGACCTTTGACCTGCCTGTAAATTGTTAAAATGTCACTTATTGTTTTAGACAAAATTTGAAAATGCATTAAACAGAGCTGCTGAAACATCCCGGCAGACAGGTAGGGTTTCAGTTCCATTAATTTGAATTTCAAGTACATCAATTTTGATTTGATTCATGATGATTCCTTTACTTCAGATAAATGCCAGTGTTGCATAAACCTTTTCATGCCAGTGTTTTTCTTGGGTCCCCTTGCAAAAGAGCCTGTAAACCTCTAGGGGCCATTTTCTCCTGGTGAACTAAAGATTAAATAAATAAATAAAGTGCTTTTTTGGAGCTAACTTTGTTTCAGCATTCAACAATTGAGTAATTCTGTTGTTTTCATGAGTTTGGATAATGTGGTGTTCAAGAATTTTCCTCTGCAAATGTAAAACAGCTGAAGCAAAACACAACAGTATTTGTGTTGTGGGGATAATAAAACCCTCACAGCACTAACAATGCTGTCATCACTCTGCATAATGCAGAAAATAAACACTTTCCCACATGGCTCCACACATCAGCTGCTGCTTCAGTCCAGACATCCACTTCAGTCTGAGCACAGACAGGACCGAAACCAGCTCACCTGCACCGTTTTGTTGACATCAGCCTGATGCCTGCAGACAGCTGCTAGCTGGCGTTAGCTCCCAACAGGAGCAGGCCAAACAAAGTAGAAGCTGCACAGTGTTCACTCGACTTCCACGGCCTCATGTCTCGTAGCCAGAGATAATATCTGTTCAACACAGCAAACCAAGCTCAGATCAGTGTCAAAGGCTTTTATCAGTCTGGCTCTCCCTCTAAGTCAGCTACGAGTTAGCCACAGTCAGTTAACATCCTGAGTCATGATAGGCTGTAAAGTAGGGCTGTACCCGACCAAGAATTTTGTCATTCGACTTGGATTTGGTTGTTCAGTGCAACAATTTGACTGTTCATTACTTAAAAAAATATATAGGGGTTCAGAGTAGAACCACTGCTCCTTCACATCGAAAGGAGCCAGTTGAGGTAGTTCAGGCATCTTATCAGGATGCCTCCAGGGTGCCTCCCTTTGGAGGTCTTCTGGGCACGTCCATCTGGTAGGAGACCCCGGACCAACCCAGAACATGCTGGAGAGATTATATATCTCATCTGGCCTGAGAATGCCTTGGAATCCCGCCAAAGGAGTTGGAACACATCGCTAGGGAGAGGGACGTCTGGGCTACCGTACTGAACCTGCTGCCACCATGACCCAAGCCTCGATAAGCGGTCGATAATGGATATGTGTGTGTGTGTGTATATATCTCCCAGGAACAACATCTGAGAGCTCTGTCGAGAAGAGTGCAGTGCTAGGAACAGCTAAGATACTGCGCAGGACCCTCAAGCTCCCAGGCCTCTGGTAGAGGACCTGTGCTTGAAGGAAGGAACACAAGACCACCCCAAAGTGGGGGGCGAGTGGGGATTTTTTTTTTATATATGTGTGTGTGTGTGTGCGTGTGTATATATATCCTAGACTGTCAGAAAACTGGCATGAATTTCACTGATGATTTCGACCACATTAACATTGATAGTCAAATGCGAAATATCTAATGTCGGGCTGCCATATGGTTTTGTCAGAATAACAAGACAGGCTGCTGACTGGTATTTCTGTTGAAACAAATGCTCTTATAAGCAGTTGTTTCTTCTGAGACATGGTTATAACCGAGTTTACCAACAAATTTGAGATTCTCTTGGCAATTAACCACGGCGCATGTTGTTACATTTGATGTGTTCCAACTTGCACTGCTAAAGTATATATATTTATGATTCCTCTTCATTACAATGTTTTCCAAGCACATTTTGTTAAGTTCCTAGTCCCAGTCCGATGGATGCACATCGCAGAAACATAAGATAAACTTGAATGGAGATGTTTAAGCAAACTAGACTCACATATGCAAAACCAGCCACATCCTCATGACGTTAAAGTCTTTTCTCTTGTAAAAGACCACGATGTTTGAAAACACTTAAAGTACAAATCTCACCTTTATGTGTCTTGTCCTAGCGGGTTATGCTGTCATTTTGTCCTCCTTCTGGGCAGCAGTTTGCTAAATAGTATCACTGGATCTGGTACGTCCATGCATCGGACAGGGTCACCAAAGGGGGTAGAATTGAGCAATATGCTGCTTTGCACACTAAAATGAGGAGAAGGCATTGACAAACTATTGGGCTGGGGCTGCCTTCTATTGTAATGCACACTGGCTGACAAAAAGTGAAATATAATAAAATAAAAACCAAGGTTCAACTAGAAGAGACTCAGTCAACTGGCAGGCCTCATGACTAATAATTCGACTAGTCAACTTTGAGGGGGCGGCCTCAGGCAAACTTTTGCCCTGTGCCTGTGTAGCAAGTTTACGACCTGTAATAGCCAGCTATCATCTACGTTATTTTGACTTAAAATTTCCTTTTTGTGCTTGTTGTAACAATTCGTTTTCCATTAAGAAGACATTTTAGACACTGTGAAGCTGGATCTGAACCACTTAAGGTGAATTAATGGTTTCCGTATACCCTTGCGCATACGTGGACACGGAAGAGGGGCTCACACGCGCTCCAACTCATACTTCCAAAAGAGGGGCTAACTTCTGTCTGCATGCACTTACATTCTCCAAGCATATGCATTTTGATGTTCTTTCCAAGCATGTGCATTAAAAGAAAACAACATGTACCCATCTATGCACACACCAAGCCTGTGTCTCTACCAAGGGTTTGGCCAATCTCCGTCCAGGAGTTCGGAGCCATTTTAGTATCTTTATACTCTTTTAATGAGGCATGATAAAGATGTAGGTACGTAGCAGCAGATGTCTTCATATAACTACTCTTCAAAACAGGCATTCATTTTGGTTTCCTGGTGCATGCGCATTGGGGGCTTTGACCATGCGGACGCAAACTTTTGGTCTGTGCACAGGGTCCACATGGACGCTTGCTGGTTTGAGAAGATGATGAAAATTACATTACTCGACCTTAGTGGACATGCAGATGTGGAAAGCATGAACTGGCTTTTAGCCTCTAACAAGTAGCCTCTGCATACACGTAATGTTTAGTGCAGCTGTACATTATGGAATCCTTGAAATAAGAATCACATTAAAATGGAAAATCAGTATTTTTATCCAGCCATACATACAGATGTATTGATAAACGGATAAAGAAATAAAAGAAGTTGCAGTCAAGACTTTAAAAACAAAATTTGGTGACCTATACTGGTTCCGGTATAGGGTTTATGTGACCTATACTGTCCAGTATAGGTCACATAAACCCTGTTTCCTCTGCATGAGCCAGACTAAAAACTCAAATTCTCCAAAGGTGATTTCTGTCATTTTTGGAAGATATTAATCAGGCAGGTGTGTGTATAGCTTGTCATTGTTGTGGTTAGATTGTAGTTAGTTAGTTATTTAATTATCTAAAAAGTAGAGATGAATCAGAAATGGCCAGTTTTCAGCGTGATCGGCTGATCACTGAGATTTTTGATTGTATTCCGATCACATTTAGAGGCACGCAGTGGCACAGACCAAAAGCATAGTGTGTGCATGTGCATGCACCCAGAGCGAGGTTCGCGCTCTAGTCTGTACCAGGCGCATGTTCATCCCCACATTGGAAGCGCTTGGTGCACAAACAGCGCACAGAGGAGCTACAGAAACACCTTGGAGAAGGGAAACTATACGTCTACTACTCCGACAAACAGCACGCAATGAGGGAATTACTGGCTACACGTGGGATGCGTGTATATGTCCAGTTTATACAGCCCATGGTAAAACAACAAATAGGCACTACACACACTTCAAAAAGAGCTGTGTGCTCAGTGGTAACAGGCGTTCTTCTGTTTCTGTTACCTGTTGCATCTGTTCATACATATTTGGAGAACTACAAATATTGCACTTTATTTTTATTTGGAGGAGTGTAAAAAGAAGAGAAAAGGTGCTTTATTTTTATTACAATAAAATTGTTCATGAAAGAAATGTTACAAAAATGTCTGTGTATGCTGTCGATTAGAGAATCAGCAGGTCCGACTTCAAAAAGATTGGAAATCAGAGTCAACCCAGAAAATTGCAGTCGGTGCCTCTCTGGTAAAAAGGTGGTTTATTCTGTCAAAGCTTTCAGTGGCAACCTGATGCTGTGGCTCCACCTCTGGTCTCTACTGCACAGAATCTGCAAAATGTGTGTCAATTCTAGATGGTTGCTATTATACTGGTGATGTTTTGACGATTTTTGCATAGTGGCAGGAAGTGGTGATGGCTTGTCCATGTTTATATACACTATGGTAGAGATTAATATAGAATTTCATTGATCTCAAAGGGAAAATACAGAAAACACTTATCAATGCTCAGTGATCCTCCAGATTCCTCCTGCAGTCCCAAGACACACAGCTTAGGTTGCTTGGTGACTCGTAGGTGTGAATGTGAGTGGCTGGCTGGCTGTCTGTCTCTGTGTGTCAACCTCTTGCCCAGGTGTATGCTGCCTCTCAGCAGCTTGACCCAGCCTCGTATCTACAGATGTGCTCAGGCTCGGTTACTGTGGTCCCACTGGCTTCACAAGCCTCAGCCCACTCGGTATCCAGCTGTCATCCCGACTTATCTAGCACCACTAGTCCTACTGGTTGTCACCAGTCATATCAGAACACTACCACTCTGTGACCTCATTCCTCAATCCTGCCCTCACCCAGAAACCACAGTCGGCTCAGGTGACGCCACTGTGGCTGCCACACCTGTCTTGTCATCAAGTCCACAAGGGACCTTTATAGTGCCTTTCTGCAGAGTTTCACAGAGTCCCCTTGGGACCTGGACTTTAGCAGACTTGATCCGTAGTGATACGACATGACAATGTAAAACCTAAATGTACCAGGTTTACTGCTGTACGAGTTTAATGATGCAGTAAAGTTGTTGTTGCAGACAGAACATGGAGCAGGTTTTAGTCTCCACCATGGTTCTGGCTATTTGACATAGCTCTTGTTTGTGACCTGTCGGTTATCTGTAGCATCAGTCCTTTTTCTGTGATTGCCTGCAGGTTAAACTATGAACCTGAACTCTGGTTTGATTTTAACATACAGCTGACAGTGAGCGACAGTCTGTTACCATGGTGATGTGTTATTTAAACTGAAACCGGAAGTGAGTTATTTATTAGCAGAGCTGATGAATCAGAGCTGTACTTCCCCTGTGCTGCGTACTGAGCTACAAGTGTTGTTTCCCACACTGCCATGTAATTTTAGCTACTTGCTAAATGTTCACGCACAAAGTTGTATTCGATAATAGTGGAGTCAGCTTCACCTGATTTCGAAAACACTAAAAATACCACTAGAAACACAGTCAGCTAACTAATTAGCCAGCTAGCTGCTGGGCAGTATAATGCAAATGTTTTGTAAATACTTATTGCTAGTGATAGATGTTGGATAAACTATGGTAACAGACCACTTATTAAGACTTTGAGACTATAGTGTAGTGGTGTAGTAGTAAAAGAATCAATATTTCTAGAGAGAAGTTGATGCTTTTTGAATTGGAGTCAGGAGTTTTAGGAGTCATCGCCCTTTAAGATACTTCTGCATTGTTTCAGCCTCCACAGCGTTTCTGTGGGTCCATACAAGTCTTTTGAAATCTAACAAAGGACTTGGTGAAACATGCAGAAAGGCGGCTGCACCCGTGGAAGTTGGCGCCTGGTACATACTCATCAACCTGCGGCTCCACACTGTTTAACATACAAACACAGTTTATTAAAAACCTCGCTGTTTCATTAGAGCCACACAGTGAAGATAAACAGTCTGATCTGATCCAGAGCGCATGTTTTATCTGGACTAAAGTCAACACCTGCAGTAATCACACTCTTTGCAGTTCACTGGTCAATAACACCGCTGTAATAAATATAGGTTCTACTTTCGAAAAATGTAAAAAGTATTTGTGTTAAACAAATGTAAACTTTTCTGCGCACAGTAAAGAATATGAATGATCTATGTTTTTATTTAGTTGTTGTTGACAGGTGTAAACAGTGCGGTCACGAGAGACAGATCAAAAGTATCAATGTAATCGAGCTCAAAAGGTTTCAGTACAAATGATTTCCTCAGACTAAAACCATTAATCTGACACCTCAGGAGAAGCCAGGTAAATGTTCCTATACTTCATTTACCATTTGATCACTTGACTGAAATTCCTGACATAATAAATGTCCAAATTGTGTTTACACATATTTATGAGTAGAAATATGAGCTGAGGGCCAAAACATGAGTCAGTCTGCTGTTGGATCATCACATCTGAGCCAGGAAACATTTTTTAAGCATTTCACATGATGAATAGATAATTTTGTTTTAGTATATCACTTGCGTGGTGTAGAACAAAATTATCTATGTAGAGATACTGCTTGCAAACCAATGATGGTAAGATGATGTCATGGGGTAGGACTGGATAAGTCTGACTTCTTCCTACTCCGTTCAAGCATGTACTAGGTATAAGCAAATTGATATTGGATTAGCATTTGTTGGATATGTGTGAAATTATGTGTGTTGACATATTGACTGTCTTTACATGTTTGAAAGAATAAATCAAATCAAATCAAAATCAAATATGATGGAGGGTTTCAGGTCAGGGCTGAAATAAGCTCAGTTTTGTGAAAGACAAGAGTCAGTTTGGTGCTTCAGTAAACTGCAGTGAATCAGCAGTGATTGCTTTGCCCAAACTCGTTTTACCTGCTTTTCTTTCTTCACACCTTGATTATTGCCACAACCTGGTCACTTGCCTTAAAGCGGGTTTCCATCCAGCTTATATTTAACCAAATGCCATAAACATCGCTCTGCACAGATCTGATTGTCTCTTCACTGGCAGCAGAGTCACGTGTATGTCAGCGTTCATTCACCAGGTTTGTTTCCATTGCACTTTGTCTAAACCTGCACAAATTCATTTAGAAATTATAGGACAAACAGGCAGAGTGTGGCTGTGTTTATTATTGTTTACTTTTTGTTGTTTGTTTTTTTTCATCATACCAGCTTCTACAGTGTCCTGTTTTTATTTTCTCACCCTAACCGGTGATTTAAAAGACACTGTGGTAAGAGAGACAAGATGAACTGCCGGAAATAACTGTCACACGTTTATTGTTACACACATGACGATATGCCACTTATGAACAGTTATACACCCAGAGGGCAGGACTGGTGCTGTTGCCCACAGTTAGATATTCTGGGGGGAGGAAACGTTGGGTTGGTGTGTTCTTTTTGGGGGGGAAGTGCATGTATGTGCAAGTTAATTCGGTTGTGTTTAGTAAAGAAGCAGCTATCCAGGGTTTGCAGTGTAAGGGGCACAGACGCCTGCATAAAAAGACAGCCTGGCTCAAACCTCATTCCTTGGTAAAATCCTTAGAAACCACTAGCTCGCCATGGTATCATCATAGATTAATACATATGATTTAAAAGAGGCTTCCACGCAGAGGAAATTGTTAGTCTCGGATGCGATCCCCATTCATCATCATTGAAAATGTCCCTGTTTCTGATGAAGATCTAAACTCTTGGTCCTTCTGGCGTGTTTGTGTGGTCATGGTTCACATCAGCAGCAGCTTCTTTTGAACAACAAGCTCAAAATCTTTGAGTGTTGTTAAAAGTCAGTGTAGCTCTGACCCACAGCTCCAGTCTGGACTCCAGGTTCATTCGCTCCTGACTCCAGTTAGTTTTAGTTAACGTCATTAGCCGAGGGCTTCACGCCGTTTGCACCCTACACCGTGAAAATTCAAAGGATGTGATCACTATGGATGAGAACAACACCGCGATTTGTGTTACTATTTCAAACAGATTGTGTTTGTTCACCTCCTTGGGGACATTCAGGCGTCCCCTGGCTCACACGCTGTAGCAGTCAGCAAACCCAAGGGTTAAGACAGCTGGTATGGGACACACACACACACACACACACACAGAGTTGTTGATTATTGGCTCATTATTCTTAGTCACTGGCTAAGTGATGTGATGTATGGCAGTGGGGACAAAGGACCTCCTGAACAGATCATGTTTTTTCATTACTATAACATTAAGGGATTTAATGCAAGTCATTCTAAAGGGTTCTCTCACTTTCCATCAAACGTGTCCAGTCATACGTGGTGGTGGTTACATGTGTGCTGCCTGTCTCCATGGCGGGTCAGCTGGGACCTGGGGCGTTGAAGTAACTTCTTCACTTCAGCTAAAACTTACCTGTTGTGTGTTTTGAGGTCTGGTACAAAGGAAGGTCCCATGACCTGGATCAATTACCTGTTACCTGTTTCTCACCTGAATTCCATCTCTGTCCTTTGTGACTCTGCTGGTGTAGTGTTTCTATCTCCAGCCTCTCGCTCTGTGGCTCCACGTTTCTGTCTCATGACCCCTCTCCACCCTCAGACAGAGCGCTCTTTATTTCCTTCCATCACTGAGCTCTTTATCTATTGATCAGCTGATCACTGACTGTCACCAGATCACTGAATCTGTTTTAACCATTTACACAGAATCTGTGTCAGTTCACTGATCAGACCTGTGTAACTATAAATGACATTTATACTAATGGCAGTTTATATGAACAGGCAATGAACCAAACCTCCACTCACAGTTTTCCATGTTTAAAGGAGAGATATGAGCTACAGATAACATTTCTGTTTATTAATCTGTTTCACCGAGTTTCTTAAAGTTCAGTGAGTCTTCAAATCTATTCAGAAAAACCCCACAATTTTCACTTTACAGTTATATTAAACCAAAATCATGTTTATTTATCTTTTTACTCAGTGATGATATTTGCTTGCTGGATTTTGGTTCAGGTTCAGGAAAGATGGTGGTTCTGGCTAAATGTCTGAAGGAACTGTGAACTGGTTCTGTATGAAACCAGACCTCCATGTTTGTCTAAGCCGAACCTGAAGCTCCGAGAAACATTTTCAAAAGCCAGAGGTGGAGGTTGGACTGTGAGATCAGAGATTCTGGTGGAGAACAAGTTAAATACTTTGTCTTTATATTGAACATTTTACTGAAATGTTCAGTATCAACATCTTTGCTACTACATAAATTAACATTTCCTCATGATGTTGACAGAAAATAATCTGCTTAAAGTGATATTTTCTCTAAAATGTATTGACTGTTGTAAATGAGCTGTATAAGCTGAGATCATTTATTGATCCCGAATTGCACATGTTAGAGAAGCACAGAGACAGGGCAGGTAAGAAAAAACAAACAAGAAGCTCTTGGAATATAATAAAATAATAGACACACTAAAAAGCTGTATAGGATATAGTGTGTACATGTCAGTCCCTTTGACTTAGTTATTCACCAAAATATTTGTGCAATGCATCCATTGTTTCCTGTTTTTATTTTATTTTATCTATCCTTTATTTAACCAGCAGGTCTCTGTAGAGACACCTGGCCAAAATGGCAGCATCAAAGAGTCACACAACAACATACACTCTACATATCAGTCACGCGCTAGACAATAAAGTATGATCTGTGAAATATGAGCATAAAACCAAGTCATGTAAAACTGTTACAATCCTCCTGAAGTATTTCTGTAATATGACATTTAAATAGCTTCTCTTTTTTCAGTTGAAGTTTCTCCTGTAGATTTTTACATAAAATGAAAATGCAGTTTTTCCGAACTTGAAGCAGACTGTAGCTTTACTGTAGGTGATCCATCTGACGATCTGCTCTGAGCCCCTGGAGCAAGAGAAAACATTTCACAAAGGTACCCAGGAGGTTTTCCAAGGACAGCTTTAAAATTAAACAGCTATGTGTGAAGCGTACAGTACGTCTACTAGTCTTTAGTTAACCTATATAAATCACAGTGGTTCTTGTCCCTACATCTAAAATGAAACGTTAAGGAGGAGCAGTAAACAGGGTCAAGTCTGTGGACTAAGGAGTCTGATGCCCGCATATAGATGATGTGTCACCGTAGTCTCAGAGCAGTAGAAATTTAACAGAATCTGATGATCTACAGAATCAAAAGCCTTTGATAAAGCAACAAAAACAGCAGCACAATGTTGTTTCTTGTCAAGTACAGTAATGATGTTATTAGTAACAGTTGCTGCAGATATTGTGCTATGACCTGATCTGAAACCCGACTGAACATCACTGAGTATATTTAGTCACAAACTGATTAATTTGTGAGTTAATTATGATTCATGAACTTTAGCCAAAACAGACTGAGTCGCTTTGAAATAGGACAATAATTGCTCATCTGTGATGGAGCACCGATCTGGAGCAGTGCACATACACAAATGAGGATTTCCATATTTTAGGAATGGAATTTGATGTAAGACTTACATTAAAAATCAAAGTGATAGGTTCTGCTGTCAAATGTACTGCAGCCTTTAATCAAGAAGGGTCAAGGTTGTCAGGACCTGCTGATTTAGAGCAGTATATGTTTTTAAAGCTTTGTATACTTCAGATTTTGTGAGTAGTTAAAACTGAAAAGACCTGTTTCAGAGTTACACTTAATAGAAGCTGTGTCCTGAGTTCCTAATACAGCATCATGCATATTTGATTCAGAAGTGACTGACAGAAAATAGTTGTTAAATGCTTCAACAGGGGATTGTTTATCTGTGAGTTTGGCATTTCTTATTTTGAAAGATTCAGGTAGTTTCAAAGGTGCAGTAGATCGAGAGACAGATTTAATTAATTTCCAGAATTGTTTGGGATTATTTAGATTTTCATTAAGCTTATTAAGAAACCATATTGGTTTTACATTTTTAATTTCTGTAGTACATTTATTCCTAAGTGCTCTAAACTGAGTCCAGTCTGTTACTGACTTTGTCCTTCTAGCTTTTGGCCAAGCAGCATCTCTCTGATGAAGCAAGGTCAAGGGGTCATCTGAGAACCGGGGGCTGTTTCTCCCTTTAATTCTACTTTTTTTTTATGGAGCATGTTTATCACAGATTTGTAAAGGATGAATGAAAAGGCTTCATCAATATCTGAAAACAAACTTTGTGTAAGTCTCTGTGGTAACTGTCTTACAAAAATGCTTATTCATTAAAAGGATTAAAATGCCTTTTAGTAATGCAATGTGGTTTGGCTTTAGTGATTGTGGTGTTCCTTATTGACGTGACTGTAGAGAGGTCGCTAACACTGTTACAGATCATTTCAACTGCACTATATTTGTGAGGGCACTTAGTCATTTCTTAGTTAATTTCTCTAGTGCTTTTATATTTGGTCGAGCCCAAGAAGAGGCCAGCTTTGATTTTAAGTTTGTGATTTAAAGAGTGACACAGGTCTTAAAAAGTGTCTGATGATGACTGCCCATTATATCTCATATCACCCAGTAAAACTAGCTCTGATTTAGTGAATCTGTTCAGTATATCTGTAAACACATCAGCAGCTTCAGATCCAGCGGTGTTTATGTAGATTGCAATCCTCTCACCATAACCATCTATAAATACCTTATTGTCTGATATAGATTTTTAGCCATGTTTCAGATAAAAGCCAAATATTTTCAGGTTTCACTTTCTGTTCCCTTTCGTGTGTCATATGACTTAAAGTTTAAAAAACATAATTTTGTTATATAACTGTGGACTTTGAGAGGTTATAACATGTTTCATTGTTTAATGACAGTTTTAGAAAGGCTGGTTATCAGCCCTATGAGGAGCTTGTCTCAAACGCCTGCATGAATAAATAAGCCTTAAACTGAGAACAAAAGACCCCCAGATCAGAAGCTGACCGGACATCCATGGGAAGCGTGGTCATAAGCCACCATGAACGCCTGGTTGTCAGCATGCTTAGGTCTCGATCTGGGGGTGACCAAGAGCAAGCGATTATTAGAAGGTCTAAGAGGTCTCGATGCGCAAGAGTGTAAAAGCTCTGAAATATAGGTGCTAAACCATGTAATACTTTAAAAACAAATAACAATCTAAAATGAACAGGAAGCCAATGTAATGAGGGTTATGTGATCCTGTTTCTGAGTATGCAGCAGCATTCTGAACTAGCTGAAGACCAGAAAGAGAGGCTTGCAAAATCCCTCATCACAGAGTATTACAATAGTCTAACCTAGAACTAATGAATGCATTAGTTACGAAAGGACTCACATTGGTCTCTCTATAATTGTGAGGACCATCACTGACACAACACATGCCCTAGTCCTTTACCCTAACCTAAATCTGGTTCTAACCTGAACTCTAAAATCAGGTGTGAACCCTCAAACAGCCCTTTGAAGGAGTGAAGACCAAACAACATGTCCTCTCAGTGCAGAAATGTCCATGCAACTGTACAAAGTCAGACATACACTTCCACTTCCTGCCCCTCCCAGTTCAGAGCAGAAGTTAATGTGAAAAACACAGGAGAGAAAAGAGAAGTTCAGAGAGACAGACAGCTTCTTGTATCTGCGTCATTGTTGGAGAAGTATTATGTACAAAATGTATGTGGAGAGTTGTGAATCTACATCTCAGTCTGTGTGGGCGTGCGTGCACAGATCTAGATCTGCAAATATGCATTTGGATTTGTGAATGCATAAAGGAATCTGAAAATGTATACTAAGATTTGTGTATTGTTGCAATTGTAAGACGTGCAACAAGGCATGTGAATCCTTTGTGATGCGACTGTACGAGGTTTGATTTATTTTAACAACTGCATGAACTAATGTGACTATGATGAGGTCACCAGTGAAATTATTCTTAAATGTTCAGGAATACGATGTTTAGCTGAAAAGAAACGGAGATGTTTTGATCATAAGACAAATGATAACTGTTCAGACTTTAGATACCCAGACGTAATCAATGGTCATGTGTTAGTTGATATTTGCAGGAAAAGACTGAAAAACTATGGGGGATATTTACTAAACCTGTCGCACTGTCAAGGAGTGGAAAATACTGTGGCACAGCATTTTTTTTATTTAGTGGGGTGTTTATTAGCATAGTGACACACCTGTGTTCATTTGAATACACACAGCTTTGGACCTACTGCCTGAAGGCTGTTGCTCACTTGTGGACCGAGAGGGACAGTAGAAAAGTCCAGGATTACAGCAACTGAACCTTAATATGGAAACCAACAAACATATTTCGGAGCTGAAATCCCATAAGAGTCCCTGACTTTCTCATCTGGCAAGCAATTTACAGCCTCTCCCTCCTCAAACATGTTCATACTCTGACGAGGTCTCAGACGACTGACAGCAGGGTGTTTACACCTGCTTTAACGCTCCCGATGTTACACTTCAGCCGCAGTTCCCTTTGTCACAGCCGTGAGATCATACAAAGTGGAGATGAAACGTGATGAAATAAATGACTGAAAGATGAATGAACAGATGAATTCCTGACACCTGAAGTTCACTTCAGCCTGAGAGTAAAAACTGACTGATCAGTTATTGTATAAAGATCAATACTGTACTGATCGTCATGTCTCTCTGTGTGTTCAGAATAAGGAGAAGGAGAAGGAGCGTCTGAAGGAGAGAGAGAAGGAGGCAAGAGAGAGGGAGGCCCGCCACAGCAACGGTCACCTGTTCACCTCCCTGACCGTGTCCTCCACCACCTTGTGCTCCTCCTGCAACAGGAGCATCACGGCCAAGGAGGCGCTCAGCTGTCCAGGTAACCTTTCCACAATGCTTTCATTTTTATTGTGCTGTTCCTGAACCCAGCACACCTTCCAGAAAAACAACAGAAAATACTGCAATTCATTTTGGAGATTCAGTCATAGATTTAAACAATTTCAGGGCTCGTGGGTGTTTGAGCCCATAATACAGGGTTTCAGGTCCTTGAAGAGGTTAAGTCAGTTTTCAAAGCGGTTTGGGATCTGTGAGCAGGTTCCAGGGGCCTAACTGACACAGTAATGTTGTGATCATAAGTTTATGTTTACAGTTTGTTTAGTGACAAATCAGCAAACCATAACAAGCACATCTGTGTGTGTGTGAGACAGAGGGGTTGAAGTGCTCTTTCTCTAACCATTTTATCGAGGATGCTTCGGGAGCGACTTGTGTGACTGAACCATGTGCCCCAGAATGCACTCCATGCCAACTAACAGAAATGGTAGAAGTTTAGAGTCAGGCTCAAAGCTCTTACAAGGACTGCTATCATGCCACCTCATTTGACTTTTATTTTTTTTTAGCTGAGAAGCATTTAAAATGCCAATACAGTCTATCCAAGTAATACCGATCTGGAAATGTATGCTGATATTTTAAGAGATATGAGAACCCACTAGTGGACTAGCTAGCTCTAATTAGTGGTCAGCTACATTTTGTCTGTCAGCGGGGATGCTGGTGTTCCAGTTGCAGCTTGGCTGTGCCGTCAAAGAGTATAGATGCCAAGAGGCCACATGGGTGCTTTCTGACAACGGTTGCCATTTTGGAGTGAAAACGCCAGTAGGAACAGTACAAACCCTGCAGACAAATAACTTAATCGACACAGACATGACAGAGAAAGTGAATTCTAAGTTGAATAAGAGAAAACAGTGTTTGGCGCTCAACGTCTTGGCAGTGTACATTCTTTGGTAGTGTGTCCTCTTGTCCTTTGGGGGGGTTGGATTTAAGAATGGAAGTTTGAACCTGCCGAACTTTGTACTGAGAAGCACCTATAGTTTAGTTCTATTGACATAAATACCCAGCATGCAGTTCAGCTTCACAGCAGGCTGATTAGCATGGCCTGAATGAACCAATCACATTCAGAGACTGAACTCACCAATGTTTTACAACCAGCTTGTTTTACAGAGAAAACTGGGTGGCATCATCAGGACAAAAACAGTGTGAGCAACATGTTACTGACCTGAGACCTGTCTGTCTCGCTGTTGCTCTTTCACTTGTGTGTCTCTCTGTCTTTCTCTCACCTGTCTCTCTTACAACTGTTTGTCTCTTTCTCACCTGTCGCTCTCCCAGCCTGTAATGTCACCATCCACAACCGCTGCAGAGACAGTCTGGCCAGCTGTGCCAAGATGAAGCAGAGGGTAAGACCCGTTTGTCTTTACTGAATACCTGTCTGTCTGCCTCGACTGCCTGACCACATGTCTCTGTCTCTCTCTCTCTCTGAAACAGCAACAGAAGCTGGCGATGGCGAGAAACAGTTCAACTTTGCAGAATGTTGCTCTGCGGACCAAAAGTGAGTCTACCTGTCTGTCTCTGTGCCTGTCTTGTCTGTCTGTCACATCGCATATCCAGTTGCATTATGGAAAATGTAGGATCAGTGTTGTTGTTTTTCAAAGATGAAGAATAAAGTTTCTTCTTCTCTGTGTTTGCCTCCAGCTCCGATGATGAAGGAGCGTCCGAGCTCAGCCATCTATCCCTCAGACAGTCTTCGTCAGTCCCTCCTCGGGTCCAGGCGAGTTCGCACTGGACTCTCACTAGCCAAGAGCGTCTCCACTAATAACCTTGCAGGGTGAGACTGGGCAGAGAGCTGATTGGTGCTGCAGTAGCTTCAGATGTGCAGTCAGTGTTAAAGACAAATGCATGTTCTGATAATGTGACTGTAACAAAACGTTAGAAATATCTGAATCTAAAGCAGCTCAATCCATCACCACCAGAGTCGGCACCAGGACAAATTAAACAGGAGGCAACAGGTTTTCACAGGGAGGAAATGTGGTTTTACAATACCAATGAATCTCACAATATTTTCAAACAAGTATACTTAACGCATTGCTGCTTTATGCAACGAAACAAACATATATGGCGTTTCACGTAATGCAGTATTACACACAGGTAACTGCCACTTCAGTACAAACCATTGCCCTGGCTGCAGCCCTGCAAAGTAGCACAG